>NW_025534353.1:0-135000 GCF_020615455.1 Coregonus clupeaformis | reverse complement strand
CACAGACAGAGAGTTAACCCTAACCCTAACCTGGGTGGAAACACGGGTCCAGCACTGAGCTGTCCCCAGACTGACACACAGACAGAGAGTTAACCCTAACCCTAACCTGGGTGGAAACACGGGTCCAGCACTGAGCTGTCCCCAGACTGACACACAGACAGAGAGTTAACCCTAACCCTAACCTGGGTGGAAACACGGGTCCAGCACTGAGCTGTCCCCAGACTGACTCACAGACAGAGAGTTAACCCTAACCCTAACCTGGGTGGAAACACGGGTCCAGCACTGAGCTGTCCCCAGACTGACACACAGACAGAGAGTTAACCCTAACCCTAGCCTGGGTGGAAACACGGGTCCAGCACTGAGCTGTCCCCAGACTGACTCACAGACAGAGAGTTAACCCTAACCCCTAACCTGGGTGGAAACACGGGTCCAGCACTGAGCTGTCCCCAGACTGACACACAGACAGAGAGTTAACCCTAACCCTAACCTGGGTGGAAACACGGGTCCAGCACTGAGCTGTCCCCAGACTGACACACAGACAGAGAGTTAACCCTAACCCCTAACCTGGGTGGAAACACGGGTCCAGCACTGAGCTGTCCCCAGACTGACACACAGACAGAGAGTTAACCCTAACCCTAACCTGGGTGGAAACACGGGTCCAGCACTGAGCTGTCCCCAGACTGACACACAGACAGAGAGTTAACCCTAACCCTAACCTGGGTGGAAACACGGGTCCAGCACTGAGCTGTCCCCAGACTGACACACAGACAGAGAGTTAACCCTAACCCTAACCTGGGTGGAAACACGGGTCCAGCACTGAGCTGTCCCCAGACTGACTCACAGACAGAGAGTTAACCCTAACCCTAACCTGGGTGGAAACACGGGTCCAGCACTGAGCTGTCCCCAGACTGACACACAGACAGAGAGTTAACCCTAACCCTAACCTGGGTGGAAACACGGGTCCAGCACTGAGCTGTCCCCAGACTGACACACAGACAGAGAGTTAACCCTAACCCTAACCTGGGTGGGAAACACGGGTCCAGCACTGAGCTGTCCCCAGACTGACACACAGACAGAGAGTTAACCCTAACCCTAACCTGGGTGGAAACACGGGTCCAGCACTGAGCTGTCCCCAGACTGACTCACAGACAGAGAGTTAACCCTAACCCTAACCTGGGTGGAAACACGGGTCCAGCACTGAGCTGTCCCCAGACTGACTCACAGACAGAGAGTTAACCCTAACCCTAACCTGGGTGGAAACACGGGTCCAGCACTGAGCTGTCCCCAGACTGACTCACAGACAGAGAGTTAACCCTAACCCTAACCTGGGTGGAAACACGGGTCCAGCACTGAGCTGTCCCCAGACTGACACACAGACAGAGAGTTAACCCTAACCCTAACCTGGGTGGAAACACGGGTCCAGCACTGAGCTGTCCCCAGACTGACTCACAGACAGAGAGTTAACCCTAACCCTAACCTGGGTGGGAAACACGGGTCCAGCACTGAGCTGTCCCCAGACTGACACACAGACAGAGAGTTAACCCTAACCCTAACCTGGGTGGAAACACGGGTCCAGCACTGAGCTGTCCCCAGACTGACACACAGACAGAGAGTTAACCCTAACCCTAACCTGGGTGGAAACACGGGTCCAGCACTGAGCTGTCCCCAGACTGACACACAGACAGAGAGTTAACCCTAACCCTAACCTGGGTGGAAACACGGGTCCAGCACTGAGCTGTCCCCAGACTGACACACAGACAGAGAGTTAACCCTAACCCTAACCTGGGTGGAAACACGGGTCCAGCACTGAGCTGTCCCCAGACTGACTCACAGACAGAGAGTTAACCCTAACCCTAACCTGGGTGGAAACACGGGTCCAGCACTGAGCTGTCCCCAGACTGACACACAGACAGAGAGTTAACCCTAACCCTAACCTGGGTGGAAACACGGGTCCAGCACTGAGCTGTCCCCAGACTGACACACAGACAGAGAGTTAACCCTAACCCTAACCTGGGTGGAAACACGGGTCCAGCACTGAGCTGTCCCCAGACTGACTCACAGACAGAGAGTTAACCCTAACCCTAACCTGGGTGGAAACACGGGTCCAGCACTGAGCTGTCCCCAGACTGACTCACAGACAGAGAGTTAACCCTAACCCCTAACCTGGGTGGAAACACGGGTCCAGCACTGAGCTGTCCCCAGACTGACTCACAGACAGAGAGTTAACCCTAACCCTAACCTGGGTGGGAAACACGGGTCCAGCACTGAGCTGTCCCCAGACTGACTCACAGACAGAGAGTTAACCCTAACCCTAACCTGGGTGGAAACACGGGTCCAGCACTGAGCTGTCCCCAGACTGACTCACAGACAGAGAGTTAACCCTAACCCTAACCTGGGTGGAAACACGGGTCCAGCACTGAGCTGTCCCCAGACTGACTCACAGACAGAGAGTTAACCCTAACCCTAACCTGGGTGGAAACACGGGTCCAGCACTGAGCTGTCCCCAGACTGACTCACAGACAGAGAGTTAACCCTAACCCTAACCTGGGTGGAAACACGGGTCCAGCACTGAGCTGTCCCCAGACTGACTCACAGACAGAGAGTTAACCCTAACCCTAACCTGGGTGGAAACACGGGTCCAGCACTGAGCTGTCCCCAGACTGACACACAGACAGAGAGTTAACCCTAACCCTAACCTGGGTGGAAACACGGGTCCAGCACTGAGCTGTCCCCAGACTGACACACAGACAGAGAGTTAACCCTAACCCTAACCTGGGTGGAAACACGGGTCCAGCACTGAGCTGTCCCCAGACTGACACACAGACAGAGAGTTAACCCTAACCCTAACCTGGGTGGAAACACGGGTCCAGCACTGAGCTGTCCCCAGACTGACACACAGACAGAGAGTTAACCCTAACCCTAACCTGGGTGGAAACACGGGTCCAGCACTGAGCTGTCCCCAGACTGACTCACAGACAGAGAGTTAACCCTAACCCTAACCTGGGTGGGAAACACGGGTCCAGCACTGAGCTGTCCCCAGACTGACACACAGACAGAGAGTTAACCCTAACCCTAACCTGGGTGGAAACACGGGTCCAGCACTGAGCTGTCCCCAGACTGACACACAGACAGAGAGTTAACCCTAACCCTAACCTGGGTGGAAACACGGGTCCAGCACTGAGCTGTCCCCAGACTGACTCACAGACAGAGAGTTAACCCTAACCCTAACCTGGGTGGAAACACGGGTCCAGCACTGAGCTGTCCCCAGACTGACACACAGACAGAGAGTTAACCCTAACCCTAACCTGGGTGGAAACACGGGTCCAGCACTGAGCTGTCCCCAGACTGACTCACAGACAGAGAGTTAACCCTAACCCTAACCTGGGTGGAAACACGGGTCCAGCACTGAGCTGTCCCCAGACTGACACACAGACAGAGAGTTAACCCTAACCCTAACCTGGGTGGAAACACGGGTCCAGCACTGAGCTGTCCCCAGACTGACACACAGACAGAGAGTTAACCCTAACCCCTAACCTGGGTGGAAACACGGGTCCAGCACTGAGCTGTCCCCAGACTGACTCACAGACAGAGAGTTAACCCTAACCCTAACCTGGGTGGAAACACGGGTCCAGCACTGAGCTGTCCCCAGACTGACACACAGACAGAGAGTTAACCCTAACCCTAACCTGGGTGGAAACACGGGTCCAGCACTGAGCTGTCCCCAGACTGACTCACAGACAGAGAGTTAACCCTAACCCTAACCTGGGTGGAAACACGGGTCCAGCACTGAGCTGTCCCCAGACTGACTCACAGACAGAGAGTTAACCCTAACCCTAACCTGGGTGGAAACACGGGTCCAGCACTGAGCTGTCCCCAGACTGACACACAGACAGAGAGTTAACCCTAACCCTAACCTGGGTGGAAACACGGGTCCAGCACTGAGCTGTCCCCAGACTGACACACAGACAGAGAGTTAACCCTAACCCTAACCTGGGTGGAAACACGGGTCCAGCACTGAGCTGTCCCCAGACTGACACACAGACAGAGAGTTAACCCTAACCCTAACCTGGGTGGAAACACGGGTCCAGCACTGAGCTGTCCCCAGACTGACTCACAGACAGAGAGTTAACCCTAACCCTAACCTGGGTGGAAACACGGGTCCAGCACTGAGCTGTCCCCAGACTGACACACAGACAGAGAGTTAACCCTAACCCTAACCTGGGTGGAAACACGGGTCCAGCACTGAGCTGTCCCCAGACTGACTCACAGACAGAGAGTTAACCCTAACCCTAACCTGGGTGGAAACACGGGTCCAGCACTGAGCTGTCCCCAGACTGACACACAGACAGAGAGTTAACCCTAACCCTAACCTGGGTGGAAACACGGGTCCAGCACTGAGCTGTCCCCAGACTGACACACAGACAGAGAGTTAACCCTAACCCTAACCTGGGTGGAAACACGGGTCCAGCACTGAGCTGTCCCCAGACTGACACACAGACAGAGAGTTAACCCTAACCCTAACCTGGGTGGAAACACGGGTCCAGCACTGAGCTGTCCCCAGACTGACACACAGACAGAGAGTTAACCCCTAACCCTAACCTGGGTGGAAACACGGGTCCAGCACTGAGCTGTCCCCAGACTGACACACAGACAGAGAGTTAACCCTAACCCTAACCTGGGTGGAAACACGGGTCCAGCACTGAGCTGTCCCCAGACTGACACACAGACAGAGAGTTAACCCTAACCCTAACCTGGGTGGAAACACGGGTCCAGCACTGAGCTGTCCCCAGACTGACACACAGACAGAGAGTTAACCCTAACCCTAACCTGGGTGGAAACACGGGTCCAGCACTGAGCTGTCCCCAGACTGACACACAGACAGAGAGTTAACCCTAACCCTAACCTGGGTGGAAACACGGGTCCAGCACTGAGCTGTCCCCAGACTGACACACAGACAGAGAGTTAACCCTAACCCTAACCTGGGTGGAAACACGGGTCCAGCACTGAGCTGTCCCCAGACTGACACACAGACAGAGAGTTAACCCTAACCCTAACCTGGGTGGGAAACACGGGTCCAGCACTGAGCTGTCCCCAGACTGACACACAGACAGAGAGTTAACCCTAACCCTAACCTGGGTGGAAACACGGGTCCAGCACTGAGCTGTCCCCAGACTGACACACAGACAGAGATTTAGGAGCCAGGGATCAAAGGTAAGACATCAGGGGTTAGAGGTCAGGGGTCAGGAGGTCAGGGGTCAGGGTTAGGGTTAGGGTCAGGATTACCTGAGTCTGCTGAGAAAGTGCCAGTTTGAGCACCTGGTCTTTCCCGTAGCACAGGAAGCTGTGTGTGTAAAGGAAGTAGTCATTTCCATAGAGACGGAAGGTCACAGTGTTCTCCGCCGATTTCTCCGCCCCATCCTGATTGGCCACAAAGCTGATCTGAGTGGAGGCTCCGCCCAGATCAAGAGCTCCGGTGGTCCCTGAGCCCTGCAGCACACACACACACATACACACACACACACACACACACACACACACACACACACACACATACACACACACACAGAGAGCAGCACACCTGTTTCAGTAGATCAGTAGCGGTGCGTGGGTAAAATCACAAGGGAACCCAGAAAAAATAGCCATATTACAACCTATGTGATGTGGTAATTGCATTGTTTGCTCTATAACCTGTTACTTCATATGCCTTGCGACCGTGATATACAGTTGAAGTCAGAAGTTTACATACACCTTAGCCAAATACATTTAACCTCAGTTTTTCACAATTCCTGATATTTAATCCTAGTAAAAATTCCCTGTTTTAGGTCAGTTAGGATCACCACTTTTTTTAAGAATGTGAAATGTCAGAATAATAGTAGAGAGAATTATTTATTTAAGCTTTTATTTCTTTCATCACATTCCCAGTGGGTCAGAAGTTTACATACACTCAATTAGTATTTGGTAGCGTTGCCTTTAAATTGTTTAACTTTGTCAAACGTTTCGGGTAGCCTTCCACAAGCTTCCCACAATAAGTTGGGTGAATTTTGGCCCATTCCTCCTGACAGAGCTGGTGTAACTAAGTCAGGTTTGTAGGCCTCCTTGCTCGCACACGCTTTTTCAGTTTTGCCCACAAATGTTCTATAGGATTGAGGTCAGCTGTTTTGTCCATTTGGAAGACCCATTTGCGACCAAGCTTTAACTTCCTGACTGATGTCTTGAGATGTTGCTTCAATATATCCATATAATTTTCCTTCCTCATGATGCCATCTATTTTGTGAAGTGCACCAGTCCCTCCTGCAGCAAAGCACCCCCACAGCATGATGCTGCCACCCCCGTGCTTCACGGTTGGGATGGTGTTCTTCGGCTTGCAAGCATCCCCCTTTTTCCTCCAAACATAACGATGGTCATTATGGCCAAACAGTTATATTTTTGTTTCATCAGACCAGAGGACATTTCTCAAAAAAGTACGATCTTTGTCCCCATGTGCAGTTGCCAACCGTAGTCTGGCTTTTTTATGGCGGTTTTGGAGCAGTGGCTTCTTCCTTGCTGAGCGGCCTTTCAGGTGATGTCGATATAGGACTCGTTTTACTGTGGATATAGATACTTTTGTACCTGTTTCCTCCAGCATCTTCACAAGGTCCTTTGCTGTTGTTCTGGGATTGATTTTCACTTTTTGCACCAAAGTACGTTCATCTCTACGAGACAGAACGCGTCTCCTTCCTGAGCGGTATGACGGCTGCATGGTCCCATGGTGTTTATACTTGCGTACAATTGTTTGTACAGATGAACGTGGTACCTTCAGGCGTTTGGAAATTGCTCCCAAGGATAGAAGGATTACTTTATCCTAGATTCCTTTTGATTTTCCCATGATGTCAAGCAAAGAGGCACTGAGTTTGAAGGTAGGCCTTGAAATACATCCACAGGTACACCTCCAATTGACTCAAATTATGTCAATTAGCCTATCAGAAGCTTCTAAAGCCATGATGTCATTTTCTGGAATTTTCTAAGCTGTTTAAAGGAACAGTCAACTTAGTGTATGTAAACTTCTGACCCACTGGAATTGTGATACAGTGAATTATAAGTGAAATCATCTGTCTGTAAACAATTGTTGGAACAGTTACTTGTGTCATGCACAAAGTAGATGTCCTAACCGACTTGCCAAAACTATAGTTTGTTAACAAGACATTTGTGGAGTGGTTGAAAAACGAGGGTTAGGGTTAGTAAACTTCCGACTTCAACTGTATATGCCTAAAGGCAGAGACAATAAGACGACACAGTGGCAGAATAAATTCAACCACACCTTTTGTTTCATCACAAAACCAGAGAGCAACATCTGTCCAGTGGAGTCCACAAAGCATATTGCATCTAACAGACAGTTAGATGACCTACAGCACGGTCAAGCAAGGTAATGTTTCTGACATTTTCTGACCACTAAACAACTATTGATTTAGAACCACAGAGAGTTACCGCAAGTCGCAAAGAAACCAGGAGCTGCCTCCACTATTCCAGCACCATTTCAACATCATCAAATCACCTCTGCTTAGTCTAATACAGTGACAACTAAAATATACCAAAAACAATTTAGTCCAATCAAAGTCAGCTAAATATGATGTGGCTGTCCATGGTTCTGATTCTGTATGTGTGTGTGTGCGTGTGTGTGTGTGTGTGCATGTGTGGGTGTGTGTGCGTGTGTGTGTGCATGTGTGGGTGTGTGTGCATGTGTGCATGTGTGGGTGTGTGTGTGTGCGCGTTCGTGCACGTAGTAAAGACATGTTGACTCACCCTACTTGTAGAGAAACGCCAATGATATCCTCCTCTCTTTCATGTTGACAAAACAGTCTATCACTCTGTCATACAGTGCACACTTATTTTTTGTTGTCCGAGGCTACTTGGCTAAACTGCTAGCTTGCTAGCCTAATTTCCTTTCATGGGGAATGCTAGCTAGTTAGCATTAGCCTTCTACATCTAGCTACATATTGATCTTCTATCCTCTCAGGCCAAGGGCACAATGTATGAATTAATGGTTGGATCAGAATCGCCGATATAATCATTGGCCAGTACAGAGAGTTAAGTAAAACCACAAGTCCAAATCCTTATCTCCATCCATGGCTAATTTAGGAAAGGGATCATTTTAGCTAGCTAGCTAGCTAGCCACCTGAGGACAACAACACAATGAGATGCAACAATTCAAGTTGTTTCTGTCAATGACGTATGCTCTCAATGCGATTTGATAGGGGTGACGCCAAATCCAAACTGGCTTCCCTTGACATTTTTTTTTGTGCACCAGTAACATTCACAGTTGAGTTCATTTCAGCTCAACGCTGATTATGTTGAATTGATCAAGGGAGGCCAGATGCTCGCTGGCTTCCCAATGCTATGGGCGGCAACAACGTTATTATGTTGAATTGATCAAGGGAGGCCAGATGCTCGCTGGCTTCCCAATGCTATGGGGTTAGGGTTAGTAAACTTCAGGCCAGATGCTCGCTGGCTTCCCAATGCTATGGGGTTAGGGTTAGTAAACTTCAGGCCAGATGCTCGCTGGCTTCCCAATGCTATGGGGTTAGGGTTAGTAAACTTCAGGCCAGATGCTCGCTGGCTTCCCAATGCTATGGGGTTAGGGTTAGTAAACTTCAGGCCAGATGCTCGCTGGCTTCCCAATGCTATGGGGTTAGGGTTAGTAAACTTCAGGCCAGATGCTCGCTGGCTTCCCAATGCTATGGGGTTAGGGTTAGTAAACTTCAGGCCAGATGCTCGCTGGCTTCCCAATGCTATGGGGTTAGGGTTAGTAAACTTCAGGCCAGATGCTCGCTGGCTTCCCAATGCTATGGGGTTAGGGTTAGTAAACTTCAGGCCAGATGCTCGCTGGCTTCCCAATGCTATGGGGTTAGGGTTAGTAAACTTCAGGCCAGATGCTCGCTGGCTTCCCAATGCTATGGGGTTAGGGTTAGTAAACTTCAGGCCAGATGCTCGCTGGCTTCCCAATGCTATGGGGTTAGGGTTAGTAAACTTCAGGCCAGATGCTCGCTGGCTTCCCAATGCTATGGGGTTAGGGTTAGTAAACTTCAGGCCAGATGCTCGCTGGCTTCCCAATGCTATGGGGTTAGGGTTAGTAAACTTCAGGTCAGATGCTCGCTGGCTTCCCAATGCTATGGGGTTAGGGTTAGTAAACTTCAGGCCAGATGCTCGCTGGCTTCCCAATGCTATGGGGGTTAGGGTTAGTAAACTTCAGGCCAGATGCTCGCTGGCTTCCCAATGCTATGGGGTTAGGGTTAGTAAACTTCAGGCCAGATGCTCGCTGGCTTCCCAATGCTATGGGGTTAGGGTTGGTAAACTTCAGGCCAGATGCTCGCTGGCTTCCCAATGCTATGGGGTTAGGGTTAGTAAACTTCAGGCCAGATGCTCGCTGGCTTCCCAATGCTATGGGGTTAGGGTTAGTAAACTTCAGGCCAGATGCTCGCTGGCTTCCCAATGCTATGGGGTTAGGGTTAGTAAACTTCAGGCCAGATGCTCGCTGGCTTCCCAATGCTATGGGGTTAGGTTTAGTAAACTTCAGGCCAGATGCTCGCTGGCTTCCCAATGCTATGGGGTTAGGGTTAGTAAACTTCAGGCCAGATGCCTGCTGGCTTCCCAATGCTATGGGGTTAGGGTTAGTAAACTTCAGGCCAGATGCTCGCTGGCTTCCCAATGCTATGGGGTTAGGGTTAGTAAACTTCAGGCCAGATGCTCGCTGGCTTCCCAATGCTATGTGGTTAGGGTTAGTAAACTTCAGGCCAGATGCTCGCTGGCTTCCCAATGCTATGGGGTTAGGGTTAGTAAACTTCAGGCCAGATGCTCGCTGGCTTCCCAATGCTATGGGGTTAGGGTTAGTAAACTTCAGGCCAGATGCTCGCTGGCTTCCCAATGCTATGGGGTTAGGGTTAGTAAACTTCAGGCCAGATGCTCGCTGGCTTCCCAATGCTATGGGGTTAGGGTTAGTAAACTTCAGGCCAGATGCTCGCTGGCTTCCCAATGCTATGGGGTTAGGGTTAGTAAACTTCAGGCCAGATGCTCGCTGCCTTCCCAATGCTATGGGGTTAGGGTTAGTAAACTTCAGGCCAGATGCTCGCTGGCTTCCCAATGCTATGGGGTTAGGGTTAGTAAACTTCAGGCCAGATGCTCGCTGGCTTCCCAATGCTATGGGGTTAGGGTTAGTAAACTTCAGGCCAGATGCTCGCTGGCTTCCCAATGCTATGGGGTTAGGGTTAGTAAACTTCAGGCCAGATGCTCGCTGGCTTCCCAATGCTATGGGGTTAGGGTTAGTAAACTTCAGGCCAGATGCTCGCTGCCTTCCCAATGCTATGGGGTTAGGGTTAGTAAACTTCAGGCCAGATGCTCGCTGGCTTCCCAATGCTATGGGGTTAGGGTTAGTAAATTTCAGGCCAGATGCTCGCTGGCTTCCCAATGCTATGGGGTTAGGGTTAGTAAACTTCAGGCCAGATGCTCGCTGCCTTCCCAATGCTATGGGGTTAGGGTTAGTAAACTTCAGGCCAGATGCTCGCTGGCTTCCCAATGCTATGGGGTTAGGGTTAGTAAACTTCAGGCCAGATGCTCGCTGCCTTCCCAATGCTATGGGGTTAGGGTTAGTAAACTTCAGGCCAGATGCTCGCTGGCTTCCCAATGCTATGGGGTTAGGGTTAGTAAACTTCAGGCCAGATGCTCGCTGGCTTCCCAATGCTATGGGGTTAGGGTTAGTAAACTTCAGGCCAGATGCTCGCTGGCTTCCCAATGCTATGGGGTTAGGGTTAGTAAACTTCAGGCCAGATGCTCGCTGCCTTCCCAATGCTATGGGGTTAGGGTTAGTAAACTTCAGGCCAGATGCTCGCTGCCTTCCCAATGCTATGGGGTTAGGGTTAGTAAACTTCAGGCCAGATGCTCGCTGGCTTCCCAATGCTATGGGGTTAGGGTTAGTAAACTTCAGGCCAGATGCTCGCTGGCTTCCCAATGCTATGGGGTTAGGGTTAGTAAACTTCAGGCCAGATGCTCGCTGGCTTCCCAATGCTATGGGGTTAGGGTTAGTAAACTTCAGGCCAGATGCTCGCTGCCTTTCCAATGCTATGGGGTTAGGGTTAGTAAACTTCAGGCCAGATGCTCGCTGGCTTCCCAATGCTATGGGGTTAGGGTTAGTAAACTTCAGGCCAGATGCTCGTTGCCTTCCCAATGCTACGGGGTTAGGGTTAGTAAACTTCAGGCCAGATGCTCGCTGGCTTCCCAATGCTATGGGGTTAGGGTTAGTAAACTTCAGGCCAGATGCTCGCTGGCTTCCCAATGCTATGGGGTTAGGGTTAGTAAACTTCAGGCCAGATGCTCGCTGGCTTCCCAATGCTATGGGGTTAGGGTTAGTAGCTACGGGCGGCAACAACGTCCTACTCTTTTGAACCAACAGCATCAGATAGATGACCTACACATGCAGAGACAGAGGGGCACTGTTTCGCTCACTCTAATGCTTTCTCAGGTGAGATACAGTGCATTCAGAAAGTATTCAGACCCCTTCCCTTTTTACACATTTTGTTACAATACAGCCTTATTATACAATTGATTAAATAAAGAATTTCCTCATCAATCTACACACAATACCCCATTATGACAAAGTGAAAACAGGTTTTAGAAATTGTTGCAAATGTATATAAAATAAAAAACAGAAATACCTTCATTACATGGGCTGCTTTAATATTAGTTTGTCCAGCATGAGGAAGACAAAAGCAGTTTAATTCATAACTATCAGTGGTGTAAAGTACTTCAGCACTTCATTAGGGGCTGTGTGTTCACCTAATCACAGTGGTGTAAAGTACTTCAGTAAAAATACTTTAAAGTACTACTTAAGTCGTGTTTTGAGGTATCTGTACTGTACTTTACTATTTATATTTTTGACAACTTGTACTTTTACTTCACTACATTCCTAAAGAAAATCATGTACTTTTTACTCCATACATTTTCCCTGACAGCCAAAAGTACTTGTTACATTTTGAATGCTTAGCACGACAGGAAGATATTCTAATTCACACACTAATCAAGAGAACATCCCTGGTCATCCCTGCTGCCTCTGATCTGGTCATCCCTGCTGCCTCTGATCTGGTCATCCCTGCTGCCTCTGATCTGGTCATCCCTGCTGCCTCTGATCTGGTCATCCCTGCTGCCTCTGAACTGGTCATCCCTGCTGCCTCTGATCTGGTCATCCCTGCTGCCTCTGATCTGGCGGACTCACTAAACACACATGCTTCGTTTGTATAGATGTTGGAGTGTGCCCCTGGCTATCCGTAAATTAAAAAAAACAAGAAAATGGTGCTGTGTGGTTTGCTTAATATAAGGAATTTAAAATGATTTATACTTTTACTTTTGATACTTCAGTATATTTTAGCAATTACATTTACTTTTGATATTTAAGCATATTTAAAACCAAATACTTCTAGACTTTTACTCAAGTAGGATTTTACTGGGTGACTTTCACTTTTACTTGAGTCATTTTCTATTAAGGTATCTTTACTTTTACTCAAGTATGACAATTGGGTACTTTTTCCACCACTGCTTTTCGATTTGTCTTTTCGGATAATGGGATAATTTGGAGTACAGCCAGGGGCGGTGTGTTCAATAGGGCGATATGGGCGACGCACTGCCAAAAGGGAAAAGGAAGGGATTTTTTTTCTAATCAATTATATCACTGCAACAGTAGTTATCAGTGTTGTAATCTAGACGTCTGATCTGCCACAGTGCCACTAAATGTCCAATCAGGCTAAAGTCGTGCTTCAAATGGCCCCCCCCCCTTTTGGGGCGATTTCAGTCAGGTTGAAAATCGCCCAGAAGTCTGTCATAGACTCCCATGTAAAATCAATTTTTTTCAAATATCAGAGCTTTCAATACAATCTCTATGGGTTTCTGAGGGCTTGCACTTACGCGCTTTCGTCATACGTAACATATAACCATGAACGTAACTAAGAAAAGAGCGGGTAGCAGCGTCAATCAATTCACTACTTCTATCAAAATGGCTAGGCTTCAGTGCAACTCGATTGTGTCTTTGAAAGAAGTTCCTTTTTGTCGGCGAACAAATGAAGATAAATTGGCAACGAAACAATTAGGACCTCCCAGACCAAATTTAATAATTCAACAGGTTTCTACTAAAGGGGGGAAGTCCTACACCCGAGGATTTTCCAAAAATTGGTACGAACGAAAAACCTGGCTAGCAGGCTGCGATGTAGCTAATGCAGTCTTCTGCTACCCCCTGCTTACTCTTTCACCCTGAAGGCGGCACGGCAGACAGCACCGCTTGGACAGCGACTGGTGTGTAACGGACATGCACCATCTTTCAGGAAAGATTAAGAAACATGAGCTGTCAAAGACCCACATGGATAGCTGTTTGAGATTGTCTGCTTTGGGGAGAGTGAACATTCCCACTCAACTGGATGAGGGATACAGGCTAGCTGTCCGCCGCCACAACGATGAGGTTAGTGTTGATAATCACAAGTTTACTGGAGAACTGAAACTGACAAGGCTGACAAGATAGGACCCTTTTGTCCATTGTTATTGGATAGGAACAGAACTTATAACCAGCTCCTGACCTAAATAGATCTTAGCACAACATTTTACTCAACATATCATATTCCATATTCACTATAACAAATATATTTACTACGACATTAGCAAGAACCGCCACATCCTCAGCCGGCTAATCCAGTGTGTGAAGTTTTGCGGAGTGTTTGAGTTAGCTTTGCGAGGCAAAGATGAAACTGAGGGCTCCACCAACCCTGGTAAGCCAACACTTTTGAGATCAGTCAATAAATGCTTCTGGTATTGACTTATATGCTGCCCCTGTCTTCATGTTGTTGCTGGACATATCTTTTTTAAAATGTGTGAAGGTCACCTAAATCATCAGAAAAATTGCCCCCCCTGAGAATTTTTTCAGGAGCCGCCACTGAGTACAGCTACACCTTCCATCCATAGATTGAGGGACGTTTTCGAGGCATATCCCGCATCCGGCACCGGGGTGCAAATATTATGGATGAGCTGTGTTTCAATGCGAAAGAGAAGTCCAGTTTTGTCTAGTTTCAGTTGATCACTCACCTGTTTCAGTCGGTCACTCAGGTAGTTAACAGTGACCCAGCCGAAGGCTCCCTCCTCCTGGCCTGTGATGATGCGAGCGCCCTGATAGGAGAACGGAGAGGAACGCAACGCCTCCTCTACCGACCCAAGCACCTGATCAGACAAACTCTGGTTCTCCATCCTAAACACACACACACACACACACACACACACACACACACACACACACACTTTCTGGTTAGAGTCCAGTGTTTTCATATTAACTTCCAGGTTAGTGTCCAGTAACTTCCTAGTTGGTGTCCAGTACTTTCATAAAAACTTTCTGGTTAGTGTCTAGTGTTTTCATATTAACTTCCTGGTTAGTGTCCAGTAACTTCCTAGTTGGTGTCCAGTGCTTTCATAAAAACTTCCTGGTTAGTGTCTAGTGTTTTCATATTAACTTCCAGGTTAGTGTCCAGTGTTTTCATATTAACTTCCTAGTTAGTGTCTAGTGTTTTCATATTAACTTCCTGGTTAGTGTCCAGTAACTTCCTAGTTGGTGTCCAGTGCTTTCATAAAAACTTCCTGGTTAGTGTCTAGTGTTTTCATATTAACTTCCAGGTTAGTGTCCAGTGTTTTCATATTAACTTCCTAGTTAGTGTCTAGTGTTTTCATATTAACTTCCTAGTTAGTGTCCAGTAACTTCCTAGTTGGTGTCCAGTACTTTCATAAAAACTTTCTGGTTAGTGTCTAGTGTTTTCATATTAACTTCCTGGTTAGTGTCCAGTAACTTCCTAGTTGGTGTCCAGTGCTTTCATAAAAACTTCCTGGTTAGTGTCTAGTGTTTTCATATTAACTTCCAGGTTAGTGTCCAGTGTTTTCATATTAACTTCCTAGTTAGTGTCTAGTGTTTTCATATTAACTTCCTGGTTAGTGTCCAGTAACTTCCTAGTTGGTGTCCAGTGCTTTCATAAAAACTTCCTGGTTAGTGTCTAGTGTTTTCATATTAACTTCCAGGTTAGTGTCCAGTGTTTTCATATTAACTTCCTAGTTAGTGTCTAGTGTTTTCATATTAACTTCCTGGTTAGTGTCCAGTAACTTCCTAGTTGGTGTCCAGTGCTTTCATAAAAACTTCCTGGTTAGTGTCTAGTGTTTTCATATTAACTTCCAGGTTAGTGTCCAGTGTTTTCATATTAACTTCCTGGTTAGTGTCCAGTAACTTCCTAGTTGGTGTCCAGTGCTTTCATAAAAACTTCCTGGTTAGTGTCTAGTGTTTTCATATTAACTTCCAGGTTAGTGTCCAGTGTTTTCATATTAACTTCCTGGTTAGTGTCCAGTGTTTACAAATTAACTTCCTGGTTAGTGTCCAGTGTTTACATATTAACTTCCTGATTAGTGTCTAGTGTTTACATATTAACTTCCTGGTTATTGTCCAGTGTTTTCATTTTAACTTGCTGGTTAGTGTCCAGTAACTTCCTAGTTAGTGTCCAGTGTTTTCATAATTACTTCCTGGTTAGTGTCTAGTGTTTTCATATTAACTTCCAGGTTAGTGTCCAGTGTTTTCATATTAACTTCCTAGTTAGTGTCTAGTGTTTTCATATTAACTTCCTGGTTAGTGTCCAGTAACTTCCTAGTTGGTGTCCAGTGCTTTCATAAAAACTTCCTGGTTAGTGTCTAGTGTTTTCATATTAACTTCCAGGTTAGTGTCCAGTGTTTTCATATTAACTTCCTGGTTAGTGTCCAGTGTTTACAAATTAACTTCCTGGTTAGTGTCCAGTGTTTACATATTAACTTCCTGATTAGTGTCTAGTGTTTACATATTAACTTCCTGGTTATTGTCCAGTGTTTTCATTTTAACTTGCTGGTTAGTGTCCAGTAACTTCCTAGTTAGTGTCCAGTGTTTTCATATTAACTTCCTGGTTAGTGTCCAGTAACTTCCTAGTTAGTGTCCAGTGTTATCATATTATCTTCCTGGTTAGTGTCCAGTAACTTCCTAGTTGGTGTCCAGTGCTTTCATAATCACTTCCTGGTTAGTGTCTAGTGTTTTCATAATAACTTCCTGGTTAGTGTCTATTGTTTTCATAATAACTTCCTGGTTAGTGTCTAGTGTTTTCATAATTACTTCCTGGTTACTGTCCAGTGTTTTCATAATTACTTCCTGGTTAGTGTCCAGTGTTTTCATAATTACTTCCTGGTTAGTGTCCAGTGTTTACATAATTACTTCCTGGTTAGTGTTTAGTGTTTTCATAATTACTTCCTGGTTAGTGTCTAGTGTTTTCATAATAACTTCCTGGTTAGTGTCTAGTGTTTTCATAATTACTTCCTGGTTAGTGTCCAGTGCTTTCATATTCACTTTCTGGTTAGTGTCCAGTTTTTTCATATTAACTTCCTGTATAGTGTCCAATGTTTTCATATTAACTTCCTGTTTAATGTCCAGTGTTTTCATATTAACTTCCTGTTTAATGTCCAGTGTTTTTATATTAACTTGCTGGTTAGTGTCCAGTGTTTTTATGTTAACTTCCTGGTTAGTGTCCTGGGGGCGACATTTCCTTTCATATTATAGCCAGAGGCAAAGTCAATAATATCCATGAGTCTGGTGATTGGTTGAGCCTTCTTGGGCATGTGGACCCCTGCAAGAGTAGCTGTCGCTTTTGCAACAGCTAATATGGATCCCAATAAAATCCCAATACCACTGATCCGCTGCAGAGCTGTCTATTTAGCTGGCTTGCCAGCATTAGCAGTAAGCGCTGAACGACTTGGGAAACCCAGCTTCAGCTTCATTCATTGGGAAATAAACGAAAGCCTCACAAGCTATTTTATACTGAACAAAAATATAAACGTAACATGCAACAATTTCAAAGATTTAACTGAGTTACAGTTCATATAAGGATATCAGGAAATGGAAATACATTAATTACAACCTAATCTATGGATTTCACGACTGGGAATAAAGATATGCATCTGTTGGTCACAAAGAAAAGTAGGGGTGTGGATCAGAAAACCAGTCAGTATCTGGTGTGACCACGATTTGCCTCATGCAGCGTGACACATCTCCTTCGCATAGAGTTGATCAGGCTGTTGATTGTGGCCTGTGGAATGTTGTTCCACTCCTCTTCAATGGCTGTGTGAAGTTGCTGGATATTGCCGGGAACTGGAACATACTGTCGTACACGGCGGTCCAGAGCATCCCAAACATGCTCAATGGGTGATATGTCTGGTGAGTATGCAGGACATGGAAGAACTGGGACATTTTCAGCTTCCAGGAATTGTGTACAGATCCTTGCGATATGGGGCCTTGCATTATCATGCTGAAACATGAGGTGATGGCGGCGGATGAATGGCACGACAATGAGCCTCAGGATCTCGTCACGGTATTTCTGTGCATTAAAATTGCCATCAATAAAATGCAATTGTGTTCACTGTCCGTAGATTGTGCCTGCCCATTCCATAACCCCACCGCCACTATTGGGCACTTCGTTCACAATGTCGATATCAGCAAACCGCTCGCCCACGCAACGCCATACATGTGGTCTGCGGTTGTGAGGCCGGTCTCTAAAACAACTTTGGATGGTAGAAAAAGGAACATTCAATTATCTGGCAACACTAATGGTGGACATTCCTGCAGACAGCATGCCAATTGTAGGCTCCCTCAAAACTTGAGACATCTGTGGCATTGTGTTGTGTCACAAAACTGCACATTTTAGAGTGGCCTTTCATTGTCCCCAACACAAGGCACACCTGTGTAATGATCATGCTGTTGAATCAGCTTCTTGATATGCCACAGCTGTAAAGTGGATGGATTATCTTGGCTAAGGAGAAATGCTCACTAACAGGGATGGAAATACATTTGTGCACAAAATAGGCTTTTTGTGCGTCTGGAAAATGTCAGGGATCTTTTATTTCAGCTTCATGAAACATGGGACCAACACGTTACACGTTTTGTTTATATTGTTGTTCAGTGAAGTTTCACTGTCTGATCATTCATAAAACGAGTCCACTAATTGTTATTTTTACCTTTCCACAAACTGTCTATTGCTTGATATAAGCAAGATTACCCAAATGTGTCAAAGAATAAGTAAACCCCTATTAGATGGCTAGTAGTGGCTAATGCCTGGCCTGAGAGTCATTTCAGTCATTTTTGCTATCTTCCTAAATGCGGTGATCAGTGGATAATTTTAAGATAAGCATCATTGAAGTTGGTGGTTCGTTACTACTAATTTCTGATCTGTCGTCACTAGTTACCAGAGCCACAAAGTCAGAAACCCCGCCTATTTCTACAATTTATCATCTTAAAATTAGGTTTTAAACCTAAACCTAACCCTAACCCTAACCCTAACCGCTGGTCATGGGTGCACTTCAGCCACGCTCAAGGTCCTAAACGATATTATAACCGCGATCGATAATAGACAGTACTGTGCAGCCGTCTTCATCGACCTGGCCAAGGCTTTCGACTCTGTCAACCACCGCATTCTTATTGGCAGACTAAATAGCCTTGGTTTCTCAAATGACTGCCTCGCCTGGTTCACCAACTACATCTCCTGAGTGGCGCAGTGGTCTAAGGCACTGCATCGCAGTGCTAACTGTGCCACTAGAGATCCTGGTTCGAATCCAGGCTCTGTCGCAGCCGGCCGCGACCGGGAGACTCATGGGTGGCGCACAATTGGTCCAGGGTAGGGGAGGGAATGTCCGGCAGGGATGTAGCTCAGTTGATAGAGCATGGCGTTTGCAATGCCAGGGTTGTGGGTTTGATTCCCATGGGGGGCCAGTATAAAAAAAAAAATGTATTCACTAACTGTAAGTTGCTCTGGATAAGAGCATCTGCTAAATGACGTAAATGTACTTCTCAGATAGAGTTCGGAGGGCCTGTTGTCTGGACCTATGGCAGTCTCTATGGGGGTGCCACAGGGTTCAATTCTTGGGCCGACTCTTTTCTCCGTGTATATCAATGATGTCGCTCTTGCTGCTGGTGACTCTCAGATCCACCTCTACGCAGACGACACCATTTTGTATACATCTGGCCCTTCATTGGACACTGCGTTAACAAACCTCCAAACGAGCTTCAATGCCATACAACACTCCTTCAGTAGCCTCCAACTGCTCTTAAACACTAGTAAAACTAAATGCATGCTCTTCAATCGAACACTGCTGGCACCCGCCCACCCGACTAGAATCACCACTCTCGACGGGTCTGACCTAGAGTATGTGGACAACTACAAATACCTAGGTGTCTGGTTAGACTGTAAACTCTCCTTCCAGACTCACATTAAGAATCTCCAATCCAAAGTTAAATCTAGAATCAGCTTCCTATTTCGCAACAAAGCCTCCTTCACTCATGCTGCCAAACATGCCCTCGTAAAACTGACTATCCTACCGATCCTTGACTTCGGCGATGTCATTTACAAAATAGTCTCCAACACTCTACTCAGCAAATTGGATGTAGTCTATCACAGTGCCATCCGTTTTGTCTCCAAAGCCCCATACACTACCCACCACTGTGACCTGTACGCTCTTGTTGGCTGGTCCTCACTACATGTTCGTCGTCAAACCCACTGGCTCCAGGCCATATATAAATCACTGCTAGGCAAATCCCCGCCTTATCTTAGCTCATTGGTCACCATAGCAGCACCCACCCGTAGTCTGCGCTCCAGCAGGTATATCTCACTGGTCATTCCCAAAGCCAACACCTCCTTTGGCCGCCATTCCTTCCAGTTCTCTGCTGCCAATGACTGGAACGAATTGCAAAAATCTCTGAAGCTGGAGACTCTTATCTCCCTCACTAACTTTAAGCATCAGTTGTCAGAGCACCTTACCGATCACTGCACATGTACACAGCCCATCTGAAATTTGCCCACCCAACTACCTCATCCCTATATTGTTATTTATTTTGCTCTTTTTCACCCCAGTATCTCTATTTGCACATAATCTCTTGCACATCTAGCATTCCAGTGTTAATACTAATTGTAACTATTTTGCACTATGGCCTATTTATTGCCTTACCTCCATAACTTGCTACATTTGCACACACTGTATATATATTTTCTGTTGTATTTTTGACTTTATGTTTTGTTTACCCCATATGTAACTCTGTGTTGTTGTTTTTATCGCACTGCTTTGCTTTATCTTGGCCAGGTCGCAGTTGCAAATGAGAACTTGTTCTCAACTGGCTTACCTGGTTAAATAAAAGTGAAATAAAAAAAATGAAAAATAAATAAATAAAAAACACATTGCTAACCTTATGCCTAACCCTAACCTTCAATTTTAGTTTATTTTTACTATATAGCCAATTTTGACTTTGTGGCTGTACTATCTGGTGGAAATCTTTCAGATCCGAGGCGAGATAAATTGTCTGCCATATTTTGTGTTTTGGTAAGGGCTCGGAGTGGTCACGCACCCAAGAAAGCTCAACCAATCATCCAACTGGTAATATTGACTTTGCCTCCGGCTATCCTACGAAATGACATTTTGTGTCCAAGGGTCAGGGGTACCTGAGCAGCCTCATTCCGGCGGTGGCCCCCAGGTAGAGAGGGGTCTCGGGATGCCTGCGTAGGGGGATGAGGCTCTCTGCTTCCTTCATACAGCTCTTCAGAGACGCCCCTGCCTGCCCTGGAAACACAGAGTAGCTGGAGATACCAGCACCTGGACACGAAACACACACACACACACACACACATTAGCTAGATAACGTTAGCATTGTTAGGTTTTTATGATTATAGTGTGTGTTTGTCTACCTTTGACTTTGCAGGCGTGTGTCTGCTGCACTCTTCCTGTGTCATTCTCCTTCTCTGCCGGCCACTCGTAGATATACACTGCTGTATGTGAGGAGCCAGCATCCAGGACGATTCCATACTGAGAGAGGGAGAGAGAGACATTTTCAACCGCTCTCTGATCCAGTCTGTAATACCTACATGTTTCAAGCAAACTGACATAATCCCTGTGCCTAAGAATGTAACCTGTCTAAATGACTACCACCCCGTAGCACTCACATCTGTAGGCATGAAATGCTTTGAAAGGCTGGTCATGGCTCACATCAACACCATCATCCCAGAAACCCTGGACACACTCCAATTTGCATACCGCCCCAACAGATCCACAGATGACGCCATCTCTAATGCACTCCACACTGCCCTTTCCCACCTGGACAAAAGGAACACCTACGTGAGAATGCTGTTCATTGAATACAGCTCAGCGATCAACACCATAGTGCCTTCCAAGCCCATCACTAAGCTAAGGACCCTGGGACTGAACACCTCCCTCTGCAACTGGATCCTGGACTTCTTGACGGGCCGCTCCCAGGTGGTAAGGGTAGGCAACAACACATCCGCCAATCTGACCCTCAACACGGGGGCCCCTCAGGGGTGCATGCTTAGTCCCCTCCCTTACTGCCTGTTCACCCACAACTGCTTTGCCGTGCACGACTCTAACACCATCATTAAGTTTGCAGACGATCCAACGGTGGAAGGCCTGATCACCGACAATGAAGAGACAGCCTATAGGGAGGAGGTCAGAGACAACAACCGCTCTCTCAACGTGGGCAAGACAAAGGGGCTTAGTGTGGACTACAGCAAACGGAGGGCTGGACACGCCCCCATTCACATCGACGAGGCAGTTATGGAGCGGGTCGAGAGCTTCAAGTTCCTCGGTGTCCACATCACTAAGGACCTATCATGGTCCAAACACACCAACACAGTCATGAAGACGACACGACAACGCCTCTTCCCCCTCAGGAGACTGAAAAGATTTGGCATTGTAAGAATTAACGATCAATGGAAATAGTTGTTATCAGTTCAACATCTGTTTAGAATCTGTGTAGGGGCTCCAGTCTGGGACTTATAGCTACATGTGGCAAGTTCTCATTGGTCCAAATTGTCTATACATTGAACCTGAAACGGGATACTTGGTATTTGGCCATTGGCCCAATTTTATTGCAAGGAATTCTAATTGGTCAACCACAGGCTAGGCTTGGGTATAAACTACATTTGTTCAGTGGAGAAACATTGAGGACAGGGAAGATTGAACGTCTACCATCTACTTTCCAGCATAACAACTATGATTTGTTCTCTTAGAATAAATATATTTTTCTCCCCCTGATTTGCTTTGGGGTCTGTGTTATTGAAGAATAACATCAACTGCTAACACATTGTGCCGTGACCCGGATGAATTGGTCTGGACCAACAATAAAAAACTCATCAACTGTGTGTTGATCCAGTGGAAAGAGAGAGGGCTGTGGGAGTCAGCTCTTCATCTCCTGATAGACGGCATATTGCTGGATGAGTCTAGACCATCATCTAAAAGAACCAAATCAGGTTAATAGAAGAGTGATACCTATCTGTGATTTATAGGGGTTTGAGTCCTTTGTAAAAGCTCTATCAGTTAAAATGAGCTATGATTGATTAAGGGTGTTAAACCTTCTTGTTGCATAGAATTGAGTTGCTAGTTAAGTAGCAATTTAGGGTAATGTAAGCCTTGTACAAGCTTTTGAAGTGAACACAAGTTTTAGGAGGTTCGAGTCCTCAACAAGCTTTTGAAGTAAACACAAGTTGTATGGTTAACCAGGCCTGCGAAAACAAGTTGTGTTCTATAGATAGAGGTTTGAGTCCTCAGGGGGTTATAAATATATAAACACATACAGTGCATCTGGTCAGCGGGGTGGTGGCACAGGAATCCTCATCTCTCCCAAGTGGACATTCTCTCTTTTTCCCCTGACCCATCTGTCTATCTCCTCATTTGAATTCCATGCTGTCAAAGTCACTAGCCCATTCAAGCTTAACGTCCTTGTCATTTATCGCCCTCCTGGTTCCCTTGGAGAGTTCATCAATGAGCTTGACGCATTGATAAGTTCCTTTCTTGAGGATGGCTCACCCCTCACAGTCCTGGGTGACTTTGACCTCCCTACGTCTACCTTTGACTCATTTCTCTCTGCCTCCTTCTTTCCACTCCTCTCCTCTTTTGACTTCACCCTCTCACCGTCCCCCCCTACTCACAAGGCAGGCAATACGCTTGACCTCATCTTTACTAGATGCTGTTCTTCTAACCCTAACCCTAACCCTTCTCCCACCAATCTCCTGATTCTGCCTCCTCAACCCTCCTCTCCTCCCTTTCTGCATCCTTTGACTCTATATGTCCCCTATCCTCCCGGCCGGCTCGGTCCTCCCCTCCTGCTCCGTGGCTTGACAACTCATTGCGAGCTCACAGAACAGGGCTCCGGGCAGCCGAGCGGAAATGGAGGAAAACTAGACTCCCTGCGGACCTGGCATCTTTTCACTCCCTCCTCTCTACATTTTTTCCCTCTGTTTCTGCTGCTAAAGGCACTTTCTACCACTCTAAATTCCAAGCATCTGCCTCTAACCCTAGGAAGCTCTTTGCCACCTTCTCCTCCCTGCTGAATACCCCCCCCCCCCGTTCCCTCTCTGTGGATGACTTCGTCAACCATTTTGAATAGAAGGTAGACGACATCCGATCCTCGTTTGTTAAGTCGAATGACACTGCTGGTCCTGCTTACACTGCCCTACCCTATGCTTTTACTTCTTTCTCCTCTCTCTCTCCAGATGAAATCTTGCGACTTGTGACGGCTGGCCGCCCAACATCCTGCCCGCTTGACCCTATCCCCTCCTCTCTTCTCCAGACCATCTCCGGTGACCTTCTCCCTTACCTCACCTCGCTCATCAACTCATCCTTGACCGCTGGCTATGTCCCTTCCGTCTTCAAGAGTGCGAGAGTTGCACCCCTTCTCAAAAAACCTACACTCGATCCCTCCGATGTCAACAACTACAGACCAGTATACCTTCTTTCTTTTCTCTCCAAAACTCTTGAGTGTGCCGTATTTAGCCAACTCTCTTGCTATCTCTCTCAGAATGACCTTCTTGATCCAAACCAGTCAGGTTTCAAGACGGGTCATTCAACTGAGACTGCTCTTCTCTGTGTCACGGAGGCTCTCCGCACTGCTAAAGCTAACTCTCTCTCCTCTGCTCTTGTCCTTCTAGACATGTCTGCTGCCTTTGATACTGTGAACCATCAGATCCTCCTCTCCACCCTCTCCGAGTTGGGCATCTCCGGCGCGGCTCACTCTTGGATTGCGTCCTACCTGACCGGTCGCTCCTACCAAGTGGCGTGGCGAGAATCTGTCTCCGCACCACGTGCTCTCACCACTGGTGTCCCCCAGGGCTCAGTTCTAGGCCCTCTCCTATTCTCGCTATACACCAAGTCACTTGGCTCTGTCATATCCTCACATGGCCTCTCCTATCATTGCTACGCAGACGACACACAACTAATCTTCTCCTTTCCCCCTTCTGATAACCAGGTGGCGAATCGCATCTCTGCATGTCTGGCAGACATATCAGTGTGGATGATGGATCACCACCTGAAGCTGAACCTCGGCAAGACGGAGCTGCTCTTCCTCCCGGGGAAGGACTGCCCGTTCCATGATCTCGCCATCACAGTTGACAACTCCGTTGTGTCCTCCTTCCAGAGTGCAAAGAGCCTTGGCTTGACCCTGGACAACAGCCTGTCGTTCTACGCTAACATCAAGGCGGTGACCCGATCCTGTAGGTTCATGCTCTACAACATTCGGAGAGTACGACCCTGCCTTACACAGGAAGCGGCACAGGTCCTAATCGAGGCACTTGTCATCTCCCGTCTGGATTACTGCAACTCGCTGTTGGCTGGGCTCCCTGCCTGTGCCATTAAACCCCTACAACTCATCCAGAACGCCGCAGCCCGTCTGGTGTTCAAACTTCCCAAGTTCTCTCACGTCACTCCGGTCCTCCGCACACTCCACTGGCTTCCAGTTGAAGCTCGCATCTGCTACAAGACCATGGTGCTTGCCTACGGAGCTGTGAGGGGAACGGCACCTCCGTACCTTCAGGCTCTCATCAGTCCCTACACCCAAACGAGGGCATTGCGTTCATCCACCTCTGGCCTGCTGGCCCCCTTACCTCTGCAGAAGCACAGTTCCCGCTCAGCCCAGTCAAAACTGTTCGCTGCTCTGGCACCCCAATGGTGGAACAAGCTCCCCCATGACGCCAGGACAGCGGAGTCACTCACCACCTTCCGGAGACACTTGAAACCCCACCTCTTTAAGGAATACCTGGGATAGGATAAAGCAATCCTTCTACCCCCCCTTACCCCACCCCAAAGAAAAAAAAAAACATATTGTAAAGTGGTTATCCCACTGGCTATAAGGTGAATGCACCAATTTGTAAGTCGCTCTGGATAAGAGCGTCTCCTAAATGACGTAAATGTAACATGTAAATGTAATATATATTATACAACTTTTGAAGTTAATGTAATGCCATTTTTAAGTGAGAAAACCACTCTGGAAAAGGGCAGCTGCTCCGGATGTCAACATGGAAAAGAAAACGTGTCCTTATGAGAAGTGGCCAGGAGAAGCAGGGGCCATCCAAGGGAAAATGGAAACAGGACAACAGCCCCAAATACACAATGCTGATGTAAGAAGCTCTCTCCGGCTCAGCAGCAGAGTTTGCTGGATGCTGTGGAGGTAAACTAACAGACCCCCTCTTACGGCCCATCTCAGCTGGTGTACATATGAAATCTGATGGATATATGTGAACATACTGGTTAACAACTTTGCAGTGAACACTGAACATCTCTGAAGGAAAGGTGACGTGGCAACTGCTGGGATCTACAGTTCAGAACCATCCTATTTGGACTATGAAGAAAAATGAGTGTGGAACTTTGGACATTGAACCAGTGTGCTTGACAGGTGTGGCCCCACCTTGCACAAAACAATATCCCATTAGCAAGGAAGCTATGGTGATTAAAGATCTATGGGACATGGGTATTGAAGCTATGGTGATTAGAGATCTATGGGACATGGGTATTGAAGCTATGGTGATTAGAGATCTATGGGACATGTATATTGTTGAAGACCCACTCTGCCTCTGATAGCCTAGTATGGCCAGTGAAAAAATCAATTGGTGACTGGCGGGTGACAGTGGACTACAGGAATGCAAATGAAGCCATCTCCAAGCTCACTCCATTGGTGGCTGACCCCTCAACCATTTTCTCCTAATTGTCACCTGCTCACTCTGATGTGGACAACCGCCAGGCTCTGGGGAGGGAACCCGCTCCTGCTACCTGCCCTCCTGAGCGCAACTACGTTTCCACGGGGGTAAGAGATAGGCTGCTGACCTGGGAATAGTATAAAAGTAATCCTTCTACCCCCCCCACCCACCCCCACAAAATATATAAAATAATTATAATAATTAAAAATTATTATTATTATAATTTACAAATATATATTTACAATTTGTAAGTCGCTCTGGATAAGAGCGTCTGCTAAATGACTTAAATGTAAATGTAAGGACCTTACAGATAATTGTATGTGTGTGGTACAGAGATGAGGTAGTCATTTAAAATCATGTTAAACACTATTATCGCATACAAAGTGAGTCCATGCTAATTATTATGTGACTTGTTAAGCACATTTTTACATCTGAACTTATTTAGGCTTGTCATAACAAAGTGCTTGAATACTTATTGACTCAAGACATTTCAGCTTTTCATTTTTCATTAATTGGTAAACGTTTCAAAAAACATAATTCCATTTATGACAAAAAATCTAAACTTAATCCATGTTAAATTCAGGCTGTAACACAACATGTGGAAAAAGTCCAGGGGGGTGAATACTTTCTGTAGACACTGTAGCTCAGGCAGTAGGAAGCTCTCTCATCCATTTATATACAGATGATACAGTCTAATATTCAGCTGGCCCCTCCCCGGATTTACTACCTCTGAGGGTTTAGAGCTTGAGGTAGTCACCTCATACAAGTCCTTGGGAGTACGGATAGACGGTACACTGTCCTTCTCTCAGCACTTATCAAAGCTGCAGGCTAAGGTTAAATCTAGACTTGGTTTCCTCTATCGTAATCTCTCCTCTTTCACCCCAGCTGCCAAACTAACCCTGATTCAGATTACCATCCTACCCATGCTAGATTACGGAGACGTAAATTATAGATCAGCAGGTAAGGGTGCTCTCGAGCGGCTAGATGTTCTTTACCATTCGGCCATCAGATTTGCCACCAATGCTCCTTATAGGACACATCACTGCACTCTATACTCCTCTGTAAACTGTCCATCTCTGTATAACGCAAGACACACTGGTCAATGTTTATTTATAAAACCCTCCTATGACTGGGTGTATTGATACACCATGCTAAAAGGGATATTCAGTGTCTGCTTTTTTTTTACCCATCTACCAATAGGTGTCCTTCTTTGTGAGGCACTGGGAAACCTCCATGGTCTTTGTGGTTGAATCTGTGCACCTCCCTGGTCTTTGTGGTTGAATCTGTGCACCTCCCTGGTCTTTGTGGTTGAATCTGTGCACCTCCCTGGTCTTTGTGGTTGAATCTGTGCTTGACCTTACAGGTAATTGTATGTGTGGGGTACAGAGATGGGGTAATCCCTCAAAAATCATGTTAACCACTATTATTGCACACAGTGAGTCCATGCAACATATTATATAAGAGAAAAAAACATTAATGTGACTTGTTTATTTTTACTCCTGAATGTATTTAGGCTTGCCATTACAAAGAGGTCAAATACTTATTGACTCAAGACATTTTAGCTTTACATTTTTAAATAATTTGTAAAAATGTCTATAACAGAAATTCCACTTTTTACATTGTGGGATATTGTGTGTAGATCAGTGCACAAAATCTCAATGTTAACCATTTTAAATTCAGGCTGTAAGACAACAAAATGTGGAAAAAGTCAAGGGGTGTGAATACTTTCTGAAGGCACTGTATGGCATAGTCTCGTTGGCTTGTGACTACTGGCTACTGGCTAATTGGCTAGCTAACTGGTTATAATAGCAGCCAAGGACGTTCGCTAGCTTGTTTGTTTGTGCTCTGATTTATTTTACACAGATGACTTCAGCCATATGAAAAACCTTCCATAGAAAAATATACCTATCTAGCTAGCTTCCTTTGCTTGTAGCTTGCTTCTCATCTGACTGGTGTTAGCTAGTTAGCTACAGCTGCTAGCCTGCTACTAGCTAGCTGCTGCTGTTACGCAGCAATCGAGTTGCTGGTCCTGGTAGCACATCGTTGGTTCTTAATGGACAGAAATGAGCATGTGATAAATTATACATTTAATAAAAACTGTTGCACCTACAACCTTATTCAATCAGACATTGTTTAAGTCCAATGGTCACTTTATCGATGCTACAGTCTCGTTTTAATCCGACATCTAGAATTTGAGCTAGGTAGACGCAGAAAATACTCTGAAAACTCAATTGTCAACGACCCTGTTAAGATATCCGGTATGTGGTTCTTGGTAATGGCCGGACAGCTCATGAGGAGAGGTAGGGTGTGTGCTGTGTACCTCCAATCAAGTTGATTTGTGAATTTTCATAAACATTGGTGTCATATTGGCTTAGATATGATGGTAGGGATATTTAAATGTAACATCGAGCTTCAACCAATGCATACTATAGTTTCTCCGACTGGCACGACTACAATATTATGAATTTTTCCATCCAAGCCACAGAATCTGAAAAAGCTGGTACCTTGTACTTCTGTAGGAGAGGCTGGTTCTGCAATACTGCTGTTGTCACCAGGGCAACTATCGCTGTGATAACAAGCACAGTGATGAAGAGGATCACAGCCTTATGCCAGGCGTTATTTTCTTTAATCTCTGAGGAAGAGGGAGAAGATGAGAGAGGAGGAGAGAGGGGGAGAGGGAGGAGAGAGGAGGTGAAGAGAGGACGGAGAGAGAAATGGAGGAGGAGAGAAGGAGAGAGGGAGAGAGGTAAGAAGAGAGGGAAAGTTGGAGAGAGAGAGTTAGCATCTTCCATCCAGCTGTTGATGATGTCACATCTGTATTATTGATGACATTAGGGTTCTGAGTGTTGTTGTTATTGTTGCTTCTTTTGTTGTTGTTGTTGTTGTTGTGTAACTAGGGACTCGTTCTAAATGTGTTCTAAATGTCCACATGAACTCAAGTTACGCTCTAACCAGAGGTTCCCCCCTAGGAAACTTTTTTCCACCTTCTCCTCCCTTCTTAATCCTGCACCCCTCTCCTTGCCTCCTCCCTCTCTGCGGACTACTTTGTCAACCACTTTGAAAAGGTTGACAACATCCTCTCCTCATTCACTCAGCCTATTGAGTCCACTGGTCACACTCACACAGAACTACCCTACGGCTTGAACTCTTTCTCAAATCAAATACAATGTTATTGGTAGCATACACATATTTAGCAGATGTTAGAGACATATTCTCATTTTCTTTATTTGTGCTCTATTTATTGTTTTACTCCATTTAGAAAAATATTATTATTGAATATAAGTATATGTTTTGTATTACGAATTATGGAGTATGGTTGACGAGCTCATGTTGTTTGGTTGTCTATGGTTATCATGGGTATTTGATAGAATGATGGAGCCTTTCCTGGGCACACTCCCTTTACCTGTTTGTTCTCCTTCCCTTTACCTATTTAGGTTTTTGGCAGTATGGGTCTACTAGGCCTCAGGCATGGCGGTACCTTACCGTTTTTTGACCGCTACACTACGCCATGCCATGTCACGCCACGTCACGCCACGTCACGCCACGTCACGCCACGCCACTAAGAAAGTTGCTACCTTTTGTTTACAGTTTAAATCTGATCGCTTTGACTTTGTTCATCGATGGAATGTAGCCTATGCAATTATCTTTTGTTTGGAAAATAAATGTTAGTTTTTTACACTTGGAACTTTGGATGAACTGTTCTATGGTTACTTTGGAAGCACGTCTGACTACTGCATCACATACCTGTCGCCTCAAGGCTAGTTTGTTATTGGATTACGAATTGCCTTTATATTTGTCAAAAAACTACCGCTGGATGGAATGCCGACGAATGGTTTATCAGCTCGATCAAACATCGGATCGGATTTTAAACTGTCAAGAGGAGTGAAACAAGGTTGTCCACTATCGGCATATCTATTTATTGTGGCCATCGAGATGTTAGCGATTAAAATCAGATCTAATAATAATATCAGAGGATTAGATATAAAGACCTTAAAAACAAAGGTGGCATTGTACGCTGATGATTCATGTTTTTTTTTAAATCCACAACTAGAATCCCTCCACAGCCTCATAGAGGATCTAGATACATTTTCTAACCTCTCTGGATTACAACCAAATTATGACAAATGTACTATATTACGTATTGGATCACTAAAAATACAATTTTTACATTACCATGTAGTTTACCAATAAAATGGTCTGATGGTGATGTGGATATACTCGGAATACATATCCCAAAGGAAATAAATGATCTCACTTCAATAAATTTTAATAGAAAATTAGCAAAAATAGATAAGATCTTACTACCATGGAAAGGAAAATACCTGTCAATTTGTGGAAAAATCACCCTGATTAACTCATTAGTATTATCACAGTTTACCTATTTGCTTATGGTCTTGCCTACGCCTAGCGAACAGTTTTTTAAATTATATGAGAAAAAAATATTCAATTTTATTTGGAACGGCAAGCCAGACAAAATTAAAAGAGCATATTTATATAATGAATATGAATTCGGAGGACAGAAATTATTAAATATTAAAGCATTAGACCTATCACTAAAAGCTTCAGTCTTACAAAAGTTATACTTAAATCCGAACTGGTTCTCAAGCAAATTAGTAAGATTGTCTCACCCAATGTTCAAGAAAGGCCTTTTTCCCTTTATTCAGATTACAACCTCACACTTTCAGTTATTTGAAAAGGAAATAATCTCCCAAATGTCACTATTTCTAAAACAAGCCATAGAAAGTTGGTTGCAATTTCAATTGAATCCTCCAGAAACGACAGAACAAATAATGCAACAAATATTGTGGTTAAATTCAAATATACTAATTGACAAAAAACCTTTATTTTTTGACAGAATGTTTAAAAAAGGTATAATCTTTGTAAATGATATCATCGGTAGGACTGGTGGAGTTATGACGCACATGCAGCTAACAAAAACATATGGAAATGTCTGCTCTACCCAAAATTACAACCAAATAATGGCAGCATTACCGCAAAAATGGAAGAGGAAAGTGGAAGGGGGAGAAAGTAAGGAACTTGTCTGTCGGCCTTGCATTAAAGAACATAATTGGTTAAGGAAAACTGTGATAAATAAAAAAATATATCAGTTTCACTTAAGGACCAAAGGATTGACAGCCGTCCCATATAGATTGCAAAATAGTTGGGAAGAGATCTTTGATGTACCGATCCCATGGCATAGTGTTTATGAACTGACACGCAAAACGACACCGGATTCAAAAATTAGAATCTTTCAATTTAAATTACTATATAAAATCCTTGCTACCAATAGAATGTTATTTATATGGGGGATACAATCTTCCCAGCTCTGCAGATTTTGCTGTGAAGAGACGGAATCATTGGACCATTTGTTTTGGTTCTGTCCATTTGTAGCTTGTTTTTGGACACTGGTCCAGGAATGGCTAAAGGATTGCAATATTTACCTGGAACTAACCTTGCAGATAGCATTACTGGGTGATCTGAAAAGTCATAGTCAATCAATCAATAATATAATAATACTTTTAGCAAAGCTGTTTATTTTTAACTCTCAATCTGTAGAAGCAATGAGAATAGAAAGGTTCAGAATTATTGTAAAACATCACAGCACGGTTGAAATATATATGGCAAATAGAAATCCGATATGGATGGTGTTAAGAGATAGATGGGAGGTATTGAATAGAGTTGAAGGATGGGACTAATAACAAATAACAACAAATAATAACAAAGATAGCTAATAATGTAAAGCATACTGTGTCCATAATAAGTATATAGGCTGTATGTTGGGAGCTTTTGGGAAAGAGCACAGTTAGAAAGATATGGCATATAGAAGCAAACCGGATGGACATCATGAAAACGATCGGAGAGGTTGAGAGTAGAAGTAGTTCAGGAGCAAAAAATTAATAAATAATAATAATAATAATAATGATATATATGTATGTATGTATATGTATATATATATGTATATATATAATAGAATTATTGTAAAATTAACTGTGTCCATAAGGTGTAGATAGTAAGTATAGACCGGAAATAGAGACCTGGGCATTGTTGTTCACTAATTTACTCCAAGTAGGGAAAGGATGGTGGGGTTGAAAAGTAATAAAGGGGAGTATATATATAAAAAAAATAAAAAAAATAAAAAAATAAAAAAATGGGGGATTGGAAGTGATGCAGACAATTACATTGATAGAAGATACAATCTATCTGCAATATTAAGCTGATCCATTTCCCCAAAAAAAAAAAAAAAAAAAAAAAAAAATAACATCGGATCGGAGGTAAAGATTTCATCTGAACAAGGTAAAACAAGCGCTGCTACTCTACTGTATATTCCAAGTGAAGAAGTGACTGACGCTATTGTAGCTCTCTGACTTGGCGCTACTCACTGTGGAGAGAGGGGAATGGTGTCTGGTTTCTCTGACTACTCACTGTGGAGAGAGGGGAATGGTGTCTGGTTGCTCTGACTTGGCGCTACTCACTGTGGAGAGAGGGGAATGGTGTCTGGTTGCTCTGACTTGGCGCTACTCACTGTGGAGAGAGGGGAATGGTGTCTGGTTGCTCTGACTTGGCGCTACTCACTGTGGAGAGAGGGGAATGGTGTCTGGTTCCTCTGACTTGGCGCTACTCACTGTGGAGAGAGGGGAATGGTGTCTGGTTGCTCTGACTACTCACTGTGGAGAGAGGGGAACGGTGTCTGGTTGCTCTGACTTGGCGCTACTCACTGTGGAGAGAGGGGAATGGTATCTGGTTGCTCTGACTACTCACTGTGGAGAGAGGGGAATGGTGTCTGGTTGCTCTGACTTGGCGCTACTCACTGTGGAGAGAGGGGAATGGTGTCTGGTTGCTCTGACTTGGCGCTACTCACTGTGGAGAGAGGGGAATGGTATCTGGTTGCTCTGACTACTCACTGTGGAGAGAGGGGAATGGTGTCTGGTTGCTCTGACTTGGCGCTACTCACTGTGGAGAGAGGGGAATGGTGTCTGGTTGCTCTGACTTGGCGCTACTCACTGTGGAGAGAGGGGAATGGTGTCTCGTTGCTCTGACTTGGCGCTACTCACTGTGGAGAGAGGGGAATGGTGTCTGGTTGCTCTGACTTGGCGCTACTCACTGTGGAGAGAGGGGAATGGTGTCTCGTTGCTCTGACTTGGCGCTACTCACTGTAGAGAGAGGGGAATGGTGTCTGGTTGCTCTGACTTGGCGCTACTCACTGTGGAGAGAGGGGAATGGTGTCTGGTTGCTCTGACTACTCACTGTGGAGAGAGGGGAATGGTGTCTGGTTGCTCTGACTACTCACTGTGGAGAGAGGGGAATGGTGTCTGGTTGCTCTGACTACTCACTGTGGAGAGAGGGGAATGGTGTCTGGTTGCTCTGACTACTCACTGTGGAGAGAGGGGAATGGTGTCTGGTTGCTCTGACTTGGCGCTACTCACTGTGGAGAGAGGGGAATGGTGTCTGGTTGCTCTGACTTGGCGCTACTCACTGTGGAGAGAGGGGAATGGTATCTGGTTGCTCTGACTACTCACTGTGGAGAGAGGGGAATGGTGTCTGGTTGCTCTGACTTGGCGCTACTCACTGTGGAGAGAGGGGAATGGTGTCTGGTTGCTCTGACTTGGCGCTACTCACTGTGGAGAGAGGGGAATGGTGTCTGGTTGCTCTGACTTGGCGCTACTCACTGTGGAGAGAGGGGAATGGTGTCTGGTTGATCTGACTTGGCGCTACTCACTGTGGAGAGAGGGGAATGGTGTCTCGTTGCTCTGACTTGGCGCTACTCACTGTGGAGAGAGGGGAATGGTGTCTGGTTGCTCTGACTTGGGCTACTCACTGTGGAGAGAGGGGAATGGTGTCTGGTTGCTCTGACTTGGCGCTGCTCACTGTGGAGAGAGGGGAATGGTGTCTGGTTGCTCTGACTTGGCGCTACTCACTGTGGAGAGAGGGGAATGGTATCTGGTTGCTCTGACTACTCACTGTGGAGAGAGGGGAATGGTGTCTGGTTGCTCTGACTTGGCGCTACTCACTGTGGAGAGAGGGGAATGGTGTCTGGTTGCTCTGACTTGGCGCTACTCACTGTGGAGAGAGGGGAATGGTGTCTGGTTGCTCTGACTTGGCGCTACTCACTGTGGAGAGAGGGGAATGGTGTCTGGTTGCTCTGACTTGGGCTACTCACTGTGGAGAGAGTGGAATGGTGTCTGGTTGCTCTGACTTGGCGCTACTCACTGTGGAGAGAGGGGAATGGTGTCTGGTTGCTCTGACTTGGGCTACTCACTGTGGAGAGAGGGGAATGGTGTCTGGTTGCTCTGACTTGGCGCTGCTCACTGTGGAGAGAGGGGAATGGTGTCTGGTTGCTCTGACTTGGCGCTACTCACTGTGGAGAGAGGGGAATGGAGTCTGGTTGCTCTGACTACTCACTGTGGAGAGAGGGGAATGGTGTCTGGTTGCTCTGACTTGGCGCTACTCACTGTGGAGAGAGGGGAATGGTGTCTGGTTGCTCTGACTTGGCGCTACTCACTGTGGAGAGAGGGGAATGGTGTCTGGTTGCTCTGACTTGGCGCTACTCATTGTGGAGAGAGGGGAATGGTGTCTGGTTGCTCTGACTTGGCGCTACTCACTGTGGAGAGAGGGGAATGGTGTCTGGTTGCTCTGACTTGGCGCTACTCACTGTGGAGAGAGGGGAATGGTGTCTGGTTGCTCTGACTTGGCGCTACTCACTGTGGAGAGAGGGGAATGGTGTCTGGTTGCTCTGACTACTCACTGTGGAGAGAGGGGAATGGTGTCTGGTTGCTCTGACTTGGCGCTACTCACTGTGGAGAGAGGGGAATGGTGTCTGGTTGCTCTGACTACTCACTGTGGAGAGAGGGGAATGGTGTCTGGTTGCTCTGACTACTCACTGTGGAGAGAGGGGAATGATGTCTGGTTGCTCTGACTTGGCGCTACTCACTGTGGAGAGAGGGGAATGGTGTCTGGTTGCTCTGACTTGGCGCTACTCACTGTGGAGAGAGGGGAATGGTGTCTGGTTGCTCTTTCTATTGCTCCAGGTGTTGGATGAATTGGGGGAACTTTTGAGAATTGTGGAGCTTGGACTTCACTCGTGGAGCTTGAATTGTGTGCGTCTTCTGTTGTTTGGATTCGTGCTCTGAGTTGAGAACTCGCTGTGGAGCGGAGAGAAAATCGTATCCTTTGCTGATTGGCTGTTGTGTCTGTTGTGATGATGTCATGTGTTGGGCTCAAACTCCACAAACAAAGAGAGACCCAGTACAGACAAACAATCTGCTGAGAAAGTATGTTTTGTTTTTACATACTGGTAACCAGAGTCGTTCAAGGGGATTTGGGACATGGGTGACTAGTTAACGTTAGCTTGGCTCTCTCTGTGTGTTCGTGCCGTGGGAGGAGGGGTTGGTTCGTTGGCAGAGAGCAATGGCTAGCTAGTATGCTAACTATTCTAGCTAATTAACTGGCTGAATAAGTTGACGACGTACTCACTCAAACTGTCAAAACTAACCCAAAACTTTAGACACGAATGATCTGCTTGGCGTATTAACACACTGGTGGGTATTGGTGCTAAACCGTATTATTGGAAGCTAGCATGCTAGTTGGCTATTTACAGTCATTTAGCAGACGCTCTTATCCAGAGCGACTTACAGTTAGTTAATGCCTATATATATTGTGATGTCACGAGAGGCTGTGTCCTGGAGGGACGTTACATCCCCCTGAGATGGCTGCAAACCCAGACAGCTATGGCTCCATCTGCTGGTATGGTCGGGAACTCCAACCCTCTATGGCCAATCTTCCCACGCAGCTGAAACCAATCAGGAGCTGATGAGCTGAAGGTTTGTTGAAGGGAAGAGACACGGTCTCAAGGCTGGGCTCTCTGGAGGACAAGAGTGCTGCACGTCCACTTCCATGAGGAATATAAGGATTTGGAGATACTTACCTTTGGGAAATACTCACCTTTGGATATATGCACCTGTGGAAATACGTGTGGGACATTTGGAAGGACGTTTTGCTGGGTTGGCCACTAGCTGCAACGTGGAATACAGTAAGACTGGGGAAAAGTTATTTGAGCGAGGGAGAGTTATGATTTTGGATGTGGAAGAGACATCCCTGAACTGTTAACCCTTAAAGAGCCACCAGAGAACAGAATTGTGTTATACTTTCGTTAGTTTCCCAAGACCTTTAATAAAATCCTTGTTTTGGTTGAACCTGGTCTCCTTGCACTACTTGAGCAATCCCGCTGAAAGCTGTGTAGCCTCTCGTGACATCACAGATGGTGGAGAATACAGGCACGCTCAAGCGTTAATAGTGCATGTCAGAGGAGGATACCGAAGGTTTGATCACCCAGTTTTCCAAGTTGGCCGTAGGCTCCCCGCCGACTGAAATGGAGGACATATTGAAAGCCCTTGTTGCTGGCCAGCAAGCCCAGATGCAAGCAAACGTGGCTCTCTTGGAGGAGCAAAAGAAAGCCAACCTTATGAAGGCAGAGGAATTGCAGTTGCAGAGACAGAGGGTTGTCCAAAATACCCGCCCAATAAAGGCAAGTGACTTTATATCTAAGATGGGAGCTACCGATGACATTGAGGCATACCTGCATGCATTTGAGGCCACGGCCACTAGGGAAGCCTGGCCCAAGCAACACTGGGTTGGTCTGTTAGCCCCCTTTCTAACCGGGGAATCGCTGAATGCTGTCCGGGACCTGGGCCCTGACCAGGTTACTGACTATGATGCCCTGAAGTCTGAGATCCTCAGCAGATATGGACTCACAAAGTTTGGTATGGCCCAGCGCTTTCACAGTTGGACCTTCCAACCAGACCAACCTCCTCGGGCGCAGATGCATGAACTTGTCCGAATCGCAAGGGAAATGGCTGGATCCGCAGAGGAATACAGCAGCGGCGGTGGTGGAGGCCGTTGTGGTGGATCGTTACCTACGCGCCCCTGCCTTATGAGGCAAAACGGTTCATCAGTCAACAGGCCTTGACCACGGCTGATCTGACCGTGGAAGCTGTGGAAAAGTACCAGGCCACAGCGGAGATGCTGAATGCTTCCCGGAAAAACCCCAGGAGTGCGGCCCCACCACAAATGGGGAAAACCCGTCCAAAGGACCCCAAGGTCTCGAACCCAGCCACGTCAGGACTTATCCCGGCTCCAGGGGGAGCCAGAAACCAGGCGGGTCCAAGAAGAGTACACCAGGAGGGGGAAACTCGACAGTGTTACCGGTGTGGGGAGATGGGACATATCTCCTGGCAGTGTGGGAAACCAGCCGAGGAACCTATGCCCACTGCGGAGTCCTCCAGCTCAGCACCCACACACCGTTTTGCCTCGCTCTTGGGAGTCGTAGATGGCGGCCCAGATCGACCCCCACCTGCCCGGTAACTGTGAATCACCATGATGTGGAGGCCTTACTGGATTCTGGTAGCCGGGCCACCCTGGTGCGTAAGGATTTGGTGGGCCCAACGTGTCTGACCCCGGGGAAAGTCCTCCCAGTTTCCTGTGTCCATGGGGACACCAGAGAATACCCCATTACTGAACTTACAATGACCAGCACACGGGGAACCATACACACGACGGAGCGGGGGTGGTTGATTCCCTCCCCGTCCCTGTCCTAATTGGACGAGACTGCCCAGCCTTTTACCCACTCTGGAGAGAGTCTCAGGAGAGGATAACCCGAGTACCTCGGAAACGGAGAGGCAAGACTCATCCTGGGAAGGCTCCGGTGCAATCCTCCGAATTACTCACTCCCGCCCGGGCTCTGATAGGGATGGCAGGTGCCCAGACCGACACAGAGACGGAGCTACAGAATCTGGACAAAGAACTGTCTGGTCTGAAGGGGACCGCTGAGAGGTATCGTTTGTTAAAGCAACAGTTAGACATGAAGACAGAAGAGTTAGATATCCTCCAGGCTAAACTCCAACAGAGCTCCTTCCATAAGCAACAGGAGGAGCTGGAGAGGCTGCGCAGGACCATCGAGGAGTGTGAGGAGACCCTGCGCAGTAGTAAGGAGGTCCAGAAGAAGGCAGAGGAGAAGTACAAGGTGTTGGAGAACAAGATGAAGAATGCGGAGGCAGAGAGAGAGAAGGAACTGAAAGCTGCTCAACAGAAGCTAAACTCTGCTAAAACCAAGGCTGATGCGTTCAGTAAGAAACTCAAGGAGAGACAACAGGAGGCTGAGTCCCTGGTCCTAGAGTTGGAGGAGTTGAAGAGAGAGCAGTCTGGCAAGCACCACGGCAATGCGGACGCCCTCTCCCGGCGTGATGCCTTCTTCGCTGCCTTTACCCCGACGAGGACGTCGGTCCCGAGGAGGGGGATGTGTGATGTCACGAGAGGCTGTGTCCTGGAGGGACGTTACATCCCCCTGAGATGGCTGCAAACCCAGACAGCTATGGCTCCATCTGCTGGTATGGTCGGGAACTCCAACCCTCTATGGCCAATCTTCCCACGCAGCTGAAACCAATCAGGAGCTGATGAGCTGAAGGTTTGTTGAAGGGAAGAGACACGGTCTCAAGGCTGGGCTCTCTGGAGGACAAGAGTGCTGCACGTCCACTTCCATGAGGAATATAAGGATTTGGAGATACTTACCTTTGGGAAATACTCACCTTTGGATATATGCACCTGTGGAAATACGTGTGGGACATTTGGAAGGACGTTTTGCTGGGTTGGCCACTAGCTGCAACGTGGAATACAGTAAGACTGGGGAAAAGTTATTTGAGCGAGGGAGAGTTATGATTTTGGATGTGGAAGAGACATCCCTGAACTGTTAACCCTTAAAGAGCCACCAGAGAACAGAATTGTGTTATACTTTCGTTAGTTTCCCAAGACCTTTAATAAAATCCTTGTTTTGGTTGAACCTGGTCTCCTTGCACTACTTGAGCAATCCCGCTGAAAGCTGTGTAGCCTCTCGTGACATCACAATATTTTTTTCATACCCCCTGTGGGAATTGAACCCACAACCCTGGCATTGCAAACACCATGCTCTATCAACTGAGCTATGTCCCTGCGGCCATTCCCTCCCCTACCCTGGACAACGCTGGGCCAATTGCGCGCCACCCCATGGGTCTCCCAGTCGCGGCCGGCTACGACAGAGCCTGGATTCGAACCAGGATCTCTAGTGGCACAGCTAGCACTGCAATGCAGTGCCTTAGACCAAGGATGGCTATGGTGTCTATGCTACCCTCCAGTCCCTCGACTTCTTGGCACTGACGGAAACATGGATCACCACAGAAAACACTGCTACTCCTACGGCTCTTTCCTCATCTGACCATCTGGTCAGCGCGGCGGTGGCACAGGAATCCTCATCTCTCCCAAGTGGACATTCTATCTTTTTCCCCTGACCCATCTGTCTATCTCCTCATTTGAATTCCATGCTGTCACAGTCACTAGCCCATTCAAGCCTAACATCCTTGTCATTTATCGCCCTCCAGGTTCCTTTGGAGAGTTCATCAATGAGCTTGACGCCTTGATAAGTTCCTTTCCTGAGGATGGCTCACCCCTCACAGTTCTGGGTGACTTTAACCTCCCTACGTCTGCCTTTGACTCATTTCTCTCTGCCTCCTTCTTTCCACTCCTTTCCTCTTTTGACCTCACCCTCTCACCGTCCCCCCCTACTCACAAGGCAGGCAATACGCTTGACCTCATCTTTACTCGATGCTGCTCTTCTACTAATCTCACTGCAACTCCCCTCCAAGTCTCCGACCACTACTTTGTATCCTTTTCTCTCTCGCTCTCTTCCAACACTACTCACTCTGGCCCTACTTAGATGGTAATGTGCCGTCGCAACCTTCGCTCTCTCTCCAGCTACTCTCTCCTCTTCCATCCTATGATCTCTTCCCTCTGCTAAATCCTTCTTCCTCCGATCTCCTGATTCTGCCTCCTCAACCCTCCTCTCCTCCCTTTCTGCATCTTTTGACTCTCTATGTCCCCTATCCTCCCGGCCGGCTTGGTCCTCCCCTCCTGCTCCGTGGCTTGACGACTCATTGCGAGCTCACAGAAGAGGGCTCCGGGCAGCCGAGTGGAAATGGTGGAAAACTAGACTCCCGGCGGACCTGTCATCTTTTCACTCCCTCCTCTCTACATTCTCTTCCTCTGTTTCCGCTGCTAAAGTAACTTTCTACCACTCTAAATTTCAAGCCTCTGCCTCTAACCCTGGAAGCTCTTTGCCACCTTCTCCTCCCTGCTGAATCCTCCTCCTCCTCCTCCTCCCTCCTCCCTCTCTGTGGATGACTTCGTCAACCATTTTGAAAAGAAGGTTGACGACATCTGATCCTCATTTATTAAGTAAAATGACACCGCTGGTCCTGCTCACACTGCCCTACCCTATGCTTTGACTTCTTTCTCCCCTCTCTCTCCAGATGAAATCTTACAAACTGGTGATAGCCGGCCGCCCAACAACCTGCCCGCTTGACCCTATCCCCTCCTCTCTTCTCCAGACCATTTCCGGAGATCTTCTCCCTTACCTCACCACGCTCATCCACTCATCCTTGACTGCTGGCCATGTCCCTTCCGTCTTCAAGAGAGCGAGAGTTGCACCTCTCCTCAAAAAACCTACACTCGATCCCTTCGATGTCAACAACTACAGACCAGTATCCCTTCTTTCTTTTCTCTCCAAAACTCTTGAGCGTGCTGTCTCTAGCCAACTCTCCTGCTATCTCTCTTAGAATGACCTTCTTGATCCAAACCAGTCAGGTTCCAAGACTGGTCATTCAACTGAGACTGCCCTTCTCTGTGTCACAGTGGCTCTCCGCACTGCTAAAGGTAACTCTCTCTCCTCTGCTCTTATCCTTCTAGACCTATCCACTGCCTTTGATACTGTGAACCATCAGATCCTCCTCTCCACCCTCTCCGAGTTGGGCATCTCCGGCGCTGCTCACTCTTGGATTGCGTCCTACCTGACAGGTCGCTCCTACCAGGTGGCGTGGCGAGAATCTGTCTCCGCACCACGTGCTCTCACCACTGGTGTCCCCCAGGGCTCAGTTCTAGGCCCTCTCCTATTCTCTCTATACATCAAGTCACTTGGCTCTGTCATATCCTCACATGGTCTCTCCTATCATTGCTACGCAGACGACACACAATTGATTTTCTCCTTTCCCCTTCTGATAAACAGGTGGCGAATCGCATCTCTGCATGTCTGGCAGACATATCAGTGTGAATGTCGGATCACCACCTCAAGCTGAACCTCGGCAAGACGGAGCTGCTCTTCCTCCCGGGGAAGGACTGCCCGTTCCATGATCTCGCCATCACGGTTGACAACTCCGTTGTGTCCTCCTCCCAGAGTGCAAAGAGCCTTGGCGTGACCCTGGACAACACCCTGTCATTCTCTGCTAACATCAAGGTGGTGACCCGATCCTGTAGGTTCATGCTCTACAACATTCGCAGAGTACGACCCTACCTTACACAGGAAGCGGCACAGGTCCTAATCCAGGCACTTGTCATCTCCCGTCTGGATTACTGAAACTCGCTGTTGGCTGGGCTCCCTGCCTGTGCCATTAAACCCCTACAACTTATCCAGAACGCTGCAGCCCGTCTGGTGTTCAACCTTCCCAAGTTCTCTCATGTCACCCCGTTCCTCCGCACACTCCACTGGCTTCCAGTTGATGCTCGCATCTACTACAAGAACATAGTGCTTGCCTACGGAGCTGTGAGGGGAACGGCACCTCCTTACCTTCAGGCTCTGATCAGACCCTACACCCAAACGAGGGCACTACATTCATCCACCTCTGGCCTGCTAGCTCCCCTACTTCTACGGAAGCACAGTTCCCGCTCAGCCCAGTCAAAGCTTTTTGCTGCTCTGGCACCCCAATGATGGAACAAGCTCCCCCACGACACCAGGACAGCGTAGTCACTGACCACCTTCCAGAGACACTTAAAACCATACCTGATAGAACTTGAGAAGGTTGAACACCAGACGGGCTGCGGCATTCTGGATGAGTTGTAGGGGTTTAATGGCACAGGCAGGGAGCCCAGCCAACAGCGAGTTGCAGTAATCCAGACGGGAGATGACAAGTGCCTGGATTAGGAACTGTGCCGCTTCCTGTGTAAGGCAGGGTCGTACTCTCCGAATGTTGTAGAGCATGAACCTACAGGATCGGGTCACCACCTTGATGTTAGCAGAGAATGACAGGGTGTTGTCCAGGGTCACGCCAAGGCTCTTTGCACTCTGGGAGGAGGACACAACGGAGTTGTCAACCATGATGGCGAGATCATGGAACAGGCAGTCCTTCCCCGGGAGGAAGAGCAGCTCCGTCTTGCCGAGGTTCAGCTTGAGGTGGTGATCCGTCATCCACACTGATATGTCTGCCAGACATGCAGAGATGCGATTCGCCACCTGGTTATCAGAGGGGGGAAAGGAGAAGATTAGTTGTGTGTCGTCTGCGTAGCAATGATAGGAGAGGCCATGTGAGGATATAACAGAGCCAAGTGACTTGGTGTATAGCGAGAATAGGAGAGGGCCTAGAACTGAGCCCTGGGGGACACCAGTGGTGAGAGCACGTGGTGCGGAGACAGATTCTCGCCACGCCACTTGGTAGGAGCGACCTGTCAGGTAGGACGCAATCCAAGAGTGAGCCGCGCCGGAGATGCCCAACTCGGAGAGGGTGGAGAGGAGGATCTGATGGTTCACAGTATCAAAGGCAGCAGACATGTCTAGAAGGACAAGAGCAGAGGAGAGAGAGTTAGCTTTAGCAGTGCGGAGAGCCTCCATGACACAGAGAAGAGCAGTCTAAGTTGAATGACCAGTCTTGAAACCTGACTGGTTTGGATCAAGAAGGTAATTCTGAGAGAGATAGCAAGAGAGTTGGCTAAAGACGGCACGCTCAAGAGTTTTGGAGAGAAAAGAAAGAAGGGATACTGGTCTGTAGTTGTTGACATCGGAGGGATCGAGTGTAGGTTTTTTGAGAAGGGGTGCAACTCTCGCTCTCTTGAAGACGGAAGGGACATAGCCAGCGGTCAAGGATGAGTTGATGAGCGAGGTGAGGTAAGGGAGAAGGTCACCGGAGATGGTCTGGAGAAGAGAGGAGGGGATAAGGTCAAGTGGGCAGGTTGTTGGGCGGCCGGCCGTCACAAGTCGCAAGATTTCATCTGGAGAGAGAGGGGAGAAATAAGTCAAAGCATAGGGTAGGGCAGTGTGAGCAGGACCAGCAGTTTCTTTTGACTTAACAAACGAGGATCGGATGGACGGAGGGGGGGGGGGATTCAGCAGGGAGGAGAAGGTGGCAAAGAGCTTCCTATGGTTAGAGGCAGATGCTTGGAATTTAGAGTGGTAGAAAGTGGCTTTAGCAGCAGAAACAGATGAAGAAAATGTAGAGAGGAGGGAGTGAAAAGATGCCAGGTCCGCAGGGAGTCTCGTTTTCCTCCATTTCCGCTCGGCTGCCCGGAGCCGAGTGGAAATCAATATGATTGATCAATATGATTGATTTTGTTACATTGGATAAACTCGACAACGATACTGGAGGGGATGCATCACTGGAGTCAAAGGATTCTTCAAGGGATGGAAAACTGGCAGAGCGAGCAAACGTGAATGTTGTAAACCATTCTTTTTCAGACAGGAGGTAACGTGAACGTTGTAAACCATTCTTCTTCAGACAGGAGGCATGGTTAGAGCTTGATACTACCGATGAAGCACATAAGATGGTTAAATTCTACAAAGGCAAAGGACAGATGCTGGGGAAACCTGTCGATGTTAGCATGTGATTTTCACAGAAACAGTTGGAGAGTCCCAATGGGAGATCTATATATATTTGAAAGCTTCCACTCCAGAAGTACTCAGACATTGATACTACTTACTACGAAGACAGACAGAGTAGAAACAGAGAGAGTGTGGACAGAGAAAGAGAGAGAATAGACAGAGGGAGAACAGAGAGAGAGAGGGAGGACAGTGAGAGGAATAGAGAGAGGAATAGAGAGAGGGACAGAGAGAGGGACAGAGAGAGGGATAGAGAGAGGGATAGAGAGAGAAAGATAGAAAGAAAGGGGAAGAAGAGAGTGGGAGAGAGGGAGAGCTAACAGTTAACTATGTGATATGGCTGGTCTTTTCTAGAACCAGGAGGTTCATCCATCTCAAGCAGCCCTGTGTGTTTGTGTTTGTGCATTTCATAGGAACAGGCACTGAGACACAGAGTTTGGCATTTCCTCTCCAAGCCCGGGCAGTGCATCCTGTCGGCATGGAAACTCAGCTGAAGTGTGTGTGTGTCTGTGTGTGTTAAACTCTGAAAGGGGCTTATTAGGGGAGCCAATGTCTGTCTCGAAGCTGTGTGTGTGTTTGGGGAGGAGGAAGTTTGGCCTCCCTTCCTGCAGTAGTTCTGTCAGCCTTAGGACCCTTCTGGGTTAGCTTCCCTTCCTGCAGTAGTTCTTTCAGCCTTAGATCCCATGTGGGTTAGCCTCCCTTCCTGCCCGTGCCTGCGCACACAGACAAGCACGCACAAGCACCACACACACACATCCACACACACGCAGGAAAGCACAAACACGCAAACGGACATATACACACGCGCACACACACTCACACACATTTCCCCCTTAACTTTTCTGTTAAAGTTACCGTAACTTTAAGACAGTTGCAGAAAATATTTGAAGCTACATTTTCCCCTTAAATTATGTTTACAAAAATCAAGGGTGCCCATGACGTCCCTTAACTGCTTCATTCAGTGTGGATATCAATGTGAACAGCAATTCCTATCCCCTCATTGCAAAGCAAAACTTAAACCGCCTAGCTAGTTAGCTAGCTAACTAAATTACGGAAAATAGTAGTTTTATTCTAGGTTGAAGATAGATACAGTGAGCTCCAACAGTTTAGGGACAGTGACAAGTCGTTTGTTGATTTGGGTCTGTACTCCCGCCCCTCTTATAATAATGGCGAGAGGTTAGCATGTCTTGGGGATATGATATTTGTTAATGGCGAGAGGTTAGCATGTCTTGGGGATATTATATTAGTTAATGGCGAGAGGTTAGCATGTCTTGGGGATATGATATTTGTTAATGGCGAGAGGTTAGCATGTCTTGGGGATATGATATTTGTTCATCTGTAACTTTCTCACTCATCAGTATTCACGATTCATTCAGGATTATCCTTAATCATGGTAGCTTCACATTAATTTAGAAGTGTTTAGAAACATATTATATTCTTATTTACAATTAAAGTGACTCCAAAATGACACAATACATTATTTACCAGTCATTTCTATTGGGCACAAAATAATCTGAAACACAACCAAAAAAAGCAAATGCATCCAACAAGTTTGTACAGTCACAAGCTTAATATAGTCATTGCGTGCTAGGAATATGGGACCAAATACTCATCTTTTTATTCCTTTAATAACACCCCTTGACTTTTTCCACATTTTGTTGTTTTACAGCCTTCAATTAAAATGGATTACACATATATATTTAGTCACTGACCTATACAAAATACCACATAATGTCAAAGTGGAATTATTATTTTAATTAATAAAAAATGAAAAGCTGAAATGTCTTGAGTCAATAAGTATTCAACCCTTTCATAATGGCAAGCCTAAATAAGTCCAGGAGAACAATTTGCTTAACAAGTCACATACTGTAATAAGTTGCATAGACTATAGTGTTTAACATGATTTTTGAATGGCTACAATTATCTGTAAGGTCCTTCAGTCGAACAAAGAATGAGCTTTTCAATTAGCCGAAATACATGCTAAGAGACGACAACAACAATGCATGTGGAGGTATAAGATGGGGAAAATGTAGCTGGCAATTATGAATGATCATCAATGCCTCGCAAAGAAGGGCACCTATTGGTAGATGGGTTTTAAAAAATTCGAAGCAGACATTGAATATCCCTTTGAGCATCGTGAAGTTATTAATTACACTTTGGATGGTGTATCAATACACTCAGTCACTACAAAGATACAGGCATCCTTCCTAACTCAGTTGCCAGAGAGGAAGGAAACCGCTCAGGGATTTCACCATGAGGCCAATGGTGACTTTAAAACAGTTACAGAGTTTAATGGCTGTGATAGGAGAAAACTGAGGATGGATCAACAACATTGTAGTTACTCCACAATACAAACCTAATTGACAGAGTGAAAAGAAGGAACCCTGAACAGAATACAAATATTCCAAAACATGCATCCTGTTTGCAACAAGGCACTAAAGTAATACTGCAAAAAATGTGGCAAAGCAATTAACTTTATGTCCTGAATACAAAGCATTATGTTTGGGGCAAATCCAATACAACACATTACTGAGTACCACTCTCCATATCTTCAAGCATAGTGGTGGCTGCATCATGTTATGAGTATGCTTGTAATCGTTCAGGACTGGGGAGTTTTTCAGGATAAAAAATAAATGGAATGGAGCTAAACACAGGCAAAATCCAAGAGGAAAACCTGGTTCTGTCTGCTTTACACCAGACACTGGGAGATGAATTCACCTTTCAGCAGGACAATAACCTAAAACACAAGGCCAAATCTACACTAGAGTTGCTTATCAAGAAGACATTGAACGTTCCTGAGTGGCCGAGTTTCAGTTTTGACTTAAATCTGCTTGAAATGTATAGCAACACCTGAAAATGGTTTTCTAGCAATGATCAACAACCAATTTGACAGAGCTTGAAGAATTGTGAAAAGAGTAATGGGCAAATATTGTACAATCCAGGTGTGGAAAGCGCTTAGAGACTTACCCAGAAAGACTCACAGCTGTAATCGCTGCCAAAGGTGATTCTAACATGTATTGACTCAGGGGTTTGACTACTTATCTAGAGATATAACAGTTTTTTATTTTTCATATTATTCTACAAATGTTCGAATTTGTCTTCCACTTTGACATTACAGAGTATTTTGTGTAGAGCGTAGACAAAAAATGACAATTAAATCAATTTTCATCCCGCTTAGTATTGTACTGTTTAATGAGAGAATTTAATCAGCGAAGCCTTGGGTTAGGGTTAGGCTTAGTATTGTACTGTTCAATGAGAGAAGTTAATCAGCCTTGGGTTAGGGTTAGGCTTAGTATTGTACTGTTTAATGAGAGAAGTTAATCAGCCTTGGGTTAGGTTAGGCTTAGTATTGTACTGTTCAATGAGAGAAGTTAATCAGCCTTGGGTTAGGCTTATTATTGTACTGTTTAATGAGAGAAGTTAATCAGTGAAGCCTTGGGTTAGGGTTAGGCTTAGTATTGTACTGTTTAATGATAGGAGTTAATCAGCCTTGGGTTACGGTTAGGCTTAGTATTGTACTGTTTAATGAGAGAAGTTAATCAGCCTTGGGTTAGGCTTAGTATTGTACTGTTTAATGAGAGAAGTTAATCAGCCTTGGGTTAGGGTTAGTATTGTACTGTTTAATGAGAGAAGTTAATCAGCAAAGCCTTGGGTTAGGCTTAGTATTGTACTGTTTAATGAGAGAAGTTAATCAGTGAAGCCTTGGGTTTGGGTTAGGGTTGGTATTGTGCTGTTTAATGAGAGGAGTCAATCAGTGAAGCCTTGGGTTAGGGTTAGGATTGTGCTGTTTAATGAGAGGAGTCAATCAGTGAAGCCTTGGGTTAGGGTTAGGGTTGGTATTGTGCTGTTTAATGAGAGGAGTCAATCAGTGAAGCCTTGGGTTAGGGTTAGGATTGTGCTGTTTAATGAGAGGAGTCAATCAGTGAAGCCTTGGGTTAGGGTTAGGGTTAGGGTTAGTATTTTACTGTTTAATGTGATTAGTTAATCAGTGAAGCACATTAAGTGTGTGCCCTCAGGCCACTACTCTACTACCACATATCTACAACACAAAATCCATGTGTACGTGTGTTTATAGTGGGTATGGGTCATGTGTGTGTGTGTATGTGTCTGTACCTGTGTGTGTGTGTCTCTTCACAGTCCCCGCTGTTCCAGAAGGTGTATTTTTATCTGTTTTTAAATCTGATTCTACTGCTTGCATGAATTACTTGATGTGGAATAGAGTTCCATGTAGTCATGGCTCTATGTAGTACTGTGCACCTCCCATAGTCTGTTCTGGACTTGGGGACTGTGAAGAGACCTCTGGTGGCAGGTCTTGTGGGGTATGCATGGGTGTCTGAGCTGTGTGCTACAGTGGTTCCTCAATTAAAAGTTTTGAGTTTATGCCGCAGCAGTTTGTGGTAGATGGTGGCAAATTGTGGTAAATTGCATCATTCCTGTCATTGCACCAGACTATCACAAGGGGGAGTTAGAACGCTGATCTATAGGTAGTCTAAACTGTGGCACAAATTGACTATCTTTTGGTAAATTAATGGAGGTGTGAATGTTTCAGTCCGAGAGTCTCTCTTCTCTGGCGCTAGAGTCCTGCATCAGGGAAAAAAGAAATAGCTGGCGGTGGTCCCGGAGTTGAGAGAGAACTTGAGTAAGTACAATGCCGCAATTACACTTGACATGTGGACTGGGAGGACAGGGAGGACAGGGAGGACAGGGAGGACAGGGAGGACAGGAGGACAGGGAGGACAGGGAGGACAGGGAGGACAGGGAGGACAGGAGGACAGGGAGGACAGGGAGGACAGGGAGGACAGGAGGACAGGGAGGATATGGAGGGGGAAAAGGTTGCCCGTATTTTCAAGTCCTGAGCTTCTTCATTTATTTATGAAACGTACTAGTTTATTTAGGCAATTTAATATATTCCTTTAGGCTTGGCCTATTTACAGTGGGGAAAAAAAGTATTTAGTCAGCCACCAATTGTGCAAGTTCTCCCACTTAAAAAGATGAGAGAGGCCTGTAATTTTCATCATAGGTACACGTCAACTATGACAGACAAATTGAGAAAAGAAAATCCAGAAAATCGCATTGTAGGATTTATTATTAATTTATTTGCAAATTATGGTGGAAAATAAGTATTTGGTCACCTACAAACAAGCAAGATTTCTGGCTCTCACAGACCTGTAACTTCTTCTTTAAGAGGCTCCTCTGTCCTCCACTCGTTACCTGTATAAATGGCACCTGTTTGAACTTGTTATCAGTATAAAAGACACCTGTCCACAACCTCAAACAGTCACACTCCAAACTCCACTATGGCCAAGACCAAAGAGCTGTCAAAGGACACCAGAAACAAAATTGTAGACCTACACCAGGCTGGGAAGACTGAATCTGCAATAGGCAAGCAGCTTGGTTTGAAGAAATCAACTGTGGGAGCAATTATTAGGAAATGGAAGACATACAAGACCACTGATAATCTCCCTCGATCTGTGGCTCCACGCAAGATCTCACCCCGTGGGGTCAAAATGATCACAAGAACGGTGAGCAAAAATCCCAGAACCACACGGGGGGACCTAGTGAATGACCTGCAGAGAGCTGGGACCAAAGTAACAAAGCCTACCATCAGTAACACACTACGCCGCCAGGGACTCAAATCCTGCAGTGTCAGACGTGTCCCCCTGCTTAAGCCAGTACATGTCCAGGCCCGTCTGAAGTTTGCTAGAGTGCATTTGGATTATCCAGAAGAGGATTGGGAGAATGTCATATGGTCAGGTGAAACCAAAATAGAACTTTTTGGTAAAAATTCAACTCGTCATGTTTGGAGGACATAGAATGCTGAGTTGCATCCAAAGAACACCATACCTACTGTGAAGCATGGGGGTGGAAACATCATGCTTGGGGCTGTTTTTCTGCAAAGGGACCAGGACGACTGATCCGTGTAAAGGAAAGAATGAATGGGGCCATGTATCGTGAGATTTTGAGTGAAAACCTCCTTCCATCAGCAAGGGCATTGAAGATGAAACGTGGCTGGGTCTTTCAGCATGACAATGATACCAAACACACCGCCCGGGCAACGAAGGAGTGGCTTCGTAAGAAGCATTTCAAGGTCTTGGAGTGGCCTAGCCAGTCTCCAGATCTCAACCCCATAGAAAATCTTTGGAGGGAGTTAAACGTCTGTGTTGCCCAGTGACAGCCCCAAAACATCACTGCTCTAGAGGAGATCTGCATGGAGGAATGGGCCAAAATACCAGTAACAGTGTGTGAAAACCTTGTGAAGACTTACAGAAAACGTTTGACCTGTGTCATTGCCAACAAAGGGTATATAACAAAGTATTGAGAAACTTTTGTTATTGACTAAATACTTATTTTCCACCATCATTTGCAAATAAATTCATAAATAATCCTACAATGTGATTTTCTGGATTATTTTTTCTCATTTTGTCTGTCATAGTTGACGTGTACCTATGATGAAAATTACAGACCTCGCTCATCTTTTTAAGTGGGAGAACTTGCACAATTGGTGGCTGACTAAATACTTTTTTTCCCCACTGTAGTAGGCTATTTAATATATTCCTTTAGGCTTGGCCTATTTAGTCGGCTATTTAATATATTCCTTTAGGCTTGGCCTATTTAGTAGGCTATTTAATATACTCCTTTAGGCTTGGCCTATTTAGTAGGCTATTTAATATATTCCTTTAGGCTTGGCCTATTTAGTAGGCTATTTAATATATTCATTTAGGCTTGGCCTATTTAGTAGGCTATTTAATATATTCCTTTAGGCTTGGCCTATTTAGTAGGCTATTTAATATATTCCTTTAGGCTTGGCCTATTTAGTTGGCTATTTAATATATTCCTTTAGGCTTGGCCTATTTAGTCGGCTATTTTGCTGCATAAAGCTATATTGTCAGCATAAAGCTATATTGTCAGCATAAAGCTATATTGTCAGCATAAAGCTATATTGTCAGCATAAAGCTATATTGTCAGCATAAAGCTATATTGTCAGCATAAAGCTGAGTGACTCATTCCTGGCTTTGGATGAAAATAAATAAGTACCAACATTTTTTTCTGATCATCTTTAAATAATAAATGTTTTGACCAAGTTAATGTGCTCATGTTGTGTGTGTGTGTGTGTGTGTGTGTGTGTAAGTGTTCAATTATTTGTAACATTGTGGTTACAATGAAGAATGGAAACGAAATAAATCAAATAAATCCTATTCATAATGAATAATGAGATGTGTGTTGCAAGCTTGTCATTTTTCATAATTTTTGTTTAAAAAATGTTTGACAATACAAAGGCCCGGAACCACACATTAGATTTTAGTCATTTAGCAGAGACTAACAGTAGTGAGTTCATACATTTTGCGGATATATTTTCAAACTGGTACCCCGTGGGAATTGAACCCACAACCCTAGCGTTGCAAGTGCCATGCTCTATCAACTGTGCTACACCGGACACAAGCCAAAACCTGCACCATTTTGTTTCTCTCCTTCACCCACACACTTTCAACATTTGGATAATAAAGCATTTAATGGCTGACATTGGTTAATTTTCAGTTATTAAGTCTACGTTTTTTCAAGATGATTGACGAGAAAAGTATCTTCCAACCCATAGGGTATCTAACTGCACCCTTATATGTCCTGTCTTGAAATATGCCGGCAGACGGATTAAAAGTTAATTTCCATTGTAAAACTTCTGACAGCCAACTTTCTAACTCCGCCCATAACTTCTGGAATTAATAACATTCCCAGAAGGCATTCTGAGTTCCGAGAGCCGATCCGTTACCCAACAAAATAACATCCATTTATTTAGCCTAGTTGTTGTCATGACTACAGACAGTAGGCTGTTGTTCCTCTTTTCCTGCATGAATTCATTTGTCTGCATGTTTAGGGTTAGGGTTAGGGTTAGGGTTAGGGTTAGAGTTAGGGTTAGGGCTAGGGCTAGGGTTAGGGTTAGGGTTAGGGTTAGGGTTAGGGTTAGGGTTAGGGTTAGGGTTAGGGTCCATTCAACATCTGGCTAAAACCAAACCATGCCATGAATCCATTTGTCTGCATGTTTAGGGTTAGGGTTAGGGTTAGGGTTAGGGTTAGGGTCCATTCAACATCTGGCTAAAACCAAACCATGCCATGAATCCATTTGTCTGCATGTTTAGGGTTAGGGTTAGGGTTAGGGTTAGGGTTAGGGTTAGGGTTAGGGTCCATTCAACATTTGGCTAAAACCAAACCATGCCATGAATCCATTTGTCTGCATGTCCATTCAACATTTGGCTAAAACCAAACCATGCCATGAATCCATTTGTCTGCATGTCCATTCAACATTTGGCTAAAACCAAACCATGCCATGAATCCATTTGTCTGCATGTCCATTCAACATTTGGCTAAAACCAAACCATGCCATGAATCCATTTGTCTGCATGTCCATTCAACATTTGGCTAAAACCAAACCATGCCATGAATCCATTTGTCTGCATGTCCATTCAACATTTGGCTAAAACCAAACCATGCCATGAATCCATTTGTCTGCATGTCCATTCAACATTTGGCTAAAACCAAACCATGCCATGAATCCATTTGTCTGCATGTCCATTCAACATTTGGCTAAAACCAAACCATGCCATGAATTCATTTGTCTGCATGTCCATTCAACATTTGGCTAAAACCAAACCATGCCATGAATCCATTTGTCTGCATGTCCATTCAACATTTGGCTAAAACGAAACCATGCCATGAATTAAGAACAATATATATTTTTTGTCACAATAAATGCGAAACATTGACAACTCAAATTGCTTTTAAAAAACTAATATTAGACAACAAATAAATATACTAAAACAATAACTTCAACAACAGTCCATTCATCACTGGATTTCTTCAAATTGCTGTGCAGGAAAAGGATGTCATCCACCGTACCTGGTCGCAGGCTCGCAGCTGGCTTCTCTCTGAAACCACACATCCAACTGAAGGTGATGCTTTATCCTTTGGAACCAGACATCCATCTGAAGGTGATGCTTTATCCTTTGGAACCAGACATCCATCTGAAGGTGATGCTTTATCCTTTGGAACCAGACATCCATCTGAAGGTGATGCTTTATCCTTTGGAACCAGACATCCATCTGAAGGTGATGCTTTATCCTTTGGAACCAGACATCCATCTGAAGGTGATGCTTTATCCTTTGGAACCAGACATCCATCTGAAGGTGATGCTTTATCCTTTGGAACCAGACATCCATCTGAAGGTGATGCATCATCCTTTGGAACCACACCAGGTGGACAGCAGGCCTCTTGAAGCAATAGAGGAAATCAACAAGATCCACAAGTATTCTTTCACAATAGCTGGCCTTATCTGCAGTTTTGAGCTGCGCTGTCCCACTCCATGGTGGATAACACCCACTCTTTATTTATGTAATGTACTGTAAGGCACAAGTATCCTATTTTTAGAAAATCGTCAGTCCACATGTCAAGTGTAATTGAGCTATTGTATTTCCCCAAGTTTTCTCTCAACTCCGGGACCACCTGCCAGCTGATTTTTTTTTTGCCCGATGCAGGACTCTAGTGCGAGAGGAGAGAGACTCTCGGACTGAAACATTCACACCTCCATTAATCTACAGAAGGATAGTCTAATAGCTCGACTAGGGGTGAAAAAATCCCCCAATTTGTGCCACAGTTTAGACTACCGATAGATGCAGCTGTCAGTCAGAGTTGAGTCCTATTGTAAAGTGCAGCCTAATGACCAAAAGGGCAAACTTGCAATATATTAGAGGCTTAAGTCCTGTAAAGTTTTACATTTCTAACTCAATATCACAGACCTGAATTGCCTAAACGAAAAATGCATCAACCCCTACAAATATTATAATCACATAATAATTCAAACTAAATGAGCTGTAGCAAGAGGAGAGAGACTGCATATGCTAAAGTCAATCTGAAAGAATGTGTCTTTAACCCTGCATTATAATATCATTTATTTTGAAAGAAAGACAGGAATGAGTGAGTCACTCAGCCCTATGCTTCTGTTCCTGCTTCTGTTGCCTATTTGAGTGTTTGTTTACTGATTCTGTGATCACCAAGCCAAACGCAACTGCAAAATGTCGCAGAAAGCAATTTCACAAATCCGTCTGTTTTTAAACTTTGCTATGCTGTATCCACATTATGTTTCATTAGAACAGAATCGCTGGTATTACTTAGAACAGACTCGCTGGTATTACTTAGAACAGACTCTCTGGTATTACTTAGAACAGACTCTCTGGTATTACTTAGAACAGACTCTCTGGTATTACTTAGAACATACTCTCTGGTATTACTTAGAACAGACTCTCTGGTATTACTTAGAACAGACTCTCTGGTATTACTTAGAACAGACTCGCTGGTATTACTTAGAACAGACTCGCTGGTATTACTTAGAACAGACTCTCTGGTATTACTTAGAACATACTTTAGTATTGTTTACACTGTTCCAAAAGGGCAAAACAATTATATTGTAATCTAACAGCACCTGTTTGTCATGCAACAGTATCTCTTGCGCTTTGACAATGATCATACAAGAGGCCTAATTCACATGAAATGCCTAAAACCCTTGTATCCACTAGGCTAATAAATAATCACATTTTTACTTTCGATTATTTAATTAACCTATATCATGTTATTTCACGTTATCCCCTTAGAGCATATACAAAAGCGATTTGGAGTTGTTGAACGGGAGTTACAAAATTGATTACGATTGAATTTGAATGAACTGAATGATGAAGAAGAGAGTGATTGAATTTAGAACAATTGCTCTTCCTCGCGAGCACATTTTTATTTACATTTCAGTCATTTAGCAGACGCTCTTATCCAGAGCGACTTACAGTTAGTGAGTGCATACATTTTTTTGTTTGTTTATTATTGGCCCCCCATAGGAATCAAACCCACAACCCTGGCGTTGCAAACGCCATGCTCTGCCGGCCATTCCCTCCACTACCCTGGGCCAATTGTGCGCCGCCCCATGGGTCTCCCTGTCGCGGCCAGCTACGACAGAGCCTGGATTCAAACCAGGATCTCTAGTGGCACAGCTAGCACTGCAATGCAGTGCCTTAGACCACTGCGCCACTCAGGAGACAATTTGTTTTTTGTTTCTACTTTGTCAGAAGAATCTGTAACTGGACCGTAGCTTATTACTTACTAAAACTGTTGTTACACTGGAAGGTTTTTATTCTAAGAGAAACGAAAATGTCATGTTATATTCCATTATAATCTTAAAATATATGTGTTGACTGAATATACGCAAGTGATGTCTGCTAAATGAACAGGTTGATGGCGAAGCCATGAAGCCTCGGCTACTCAGCACGGATAAATAAAACATTTTTAACAGTTTAAACAGCACAACAAATACAATAATGATTTACAAACAAATTATAATCAATCCCATATAGTCGGATCTAACGTAACAAGGTTTTAAAGTCTCTTGTACAGCCAATATAAACAGCTTCTACCCCCAAGCCATAAGACTCCTTAACATCTAATCAAATGGCTAACCAGACTATTTGCATTGCCCCTCCCCCTCCCTCCCTCTCCCCCCACACACACTTTTACGCTGCTGCTACTCTCTATTTATTATCTATGCATAGTCACTTGAATAACTCTACCTACATGTACATACAGTGGCCTGCGAAAGTATTCACCCCCCTGCCTTACAACCTGGAATTAAAAATGATTTTTTGTGAAACAAAATCAATACTTTGTAGAACCACCTTTTGCAGCAATTACAACTGCAAGTCTCATGGGGTATGTCTCTGTAAGCTTGGCACATCTAGCCACTGGGATTGTTGCCCATTCTTCAAGGCAAACCTGCTCCAGCTCCTTCAAGTTGGATGGGTTCCGCTGGTGTACAGCAATCTTTAAGTCATACCACAGATTCTCAATTGGATTGAGGTCTGGGTTTTGACTAGGCCATTCCAAGACATTTAAATGTTTCCTCTTAAACCACTCGAGTGTTGCTTTAGCAGTATGGTTAGGGTCATTGTCCTGCTGGAAGGTGAACCTCCGCCCCAGTCTCAAATCTCTGGAAGACTGAAACAGGTTTCCCTCAAGAATTTCCCTGTATTTAGCGCCATCCATCATTCCTTCAAATCTGACCAGTTTCCCAGTCCTTGCTGATGAAAAACGTCCCCACAGCATGATGCTGCCACCAACATGCTTCACTATGGGGATGGTGTTCTCGGGGTGATGAGAGGTGTTGGGTTTGCGCCAGACATAGTGTTTTCCTTGATGGCCAAATAGCTCAAGAGTACCTTCTTCCATATGTTTTGGGAGCCTCCCACATGCCCTTTGGCGAACACCAAATGTTTTGCTTATTTTTTTCTTTAAGCAATGGCTTTTTTCTGGCCACTCTTCCGTAAAGCCCAGCTCTGTGGAGTGTACGGCTTGAATTGGTCCTATGGACAGATACTCCAATCTCCGCTGTGGAGCTTTGCAGCTCCTTCAGGGTTATCTTTGGTCTCTTTGTTGCCTCTCTGATTAATGCCCTCCTTGCCTGGTCCGTGAGTTTTGGTGGGTGGCCTTCTCTTGGCAGGTTTGTTGTGGTGCCATATTCTTTCAATTTTCTAATAATGGATTTAATGGTGCTCCGTGGGATGTTCAAAGTTTCGGATATTTTTTTATAACCCAACCCTGATCTGTACTTCTCCATAACTTTGTCCCTGACCTGTTTGGAGAGCTCCTTGGTCTTCATGGTGCCGCTTGCTTGGTGGTGCCCCTTGCTTAGTGGTGTTGCAGACTCTGGGGCCTTTCAGAACAGGTGTATATATACTGAGATCATGTGACATATCATGTGACACTTAGATTGCACACAGGTGGACTTTAACTAATAAATGTGACTTCTGAAGGTAATTGGTTGCACCAGATCTTATTTAGGGGCTTCATAGCAAAGGGGGTGAATACATATGCACACACCACTTTTCCGTTATTTTTTTTTTTGAATTTGTTTGAAACAAGTTATTTTTTTCATTTCACTTCACCAATTTGGACTATTTTGTGTATGTCTATTAAATGAAATCCAAATAAAAATCCATTTAAATTACAGGTTGTAATGCAACAAAATACGAAAAACGCCAAGGGGGATGAATACTTTTGCAAGGCACTGTATTACCTCAATTACCTTGACTTACCGGTGCCCCCGCACATTAACTCAGTACCGGTACCCCCTGTAAATAGCCTCGCTATTGTTATTTTACTGGTGCTCTTTAATTATTTGTTACTTTTTGTCCTTATTTTTTTTAGGTATTCTTTCTTAAAACTGCATTGTTGGTTAAGGACTTGTAAGGAAGCATTTCACTGTAAGGTCTACACCTGTTGTATTCGGCGCATGTGACAAATACAATTTGATTTTATTTGATTTATTAATGCATTTGTGAATTAAATCACTTTAGCTGACGTTGCGATTTATTCATTGTTTAATTATTCAAGGCTCCCTTTGTTATTTCGTTTTATAACTAAAATGCTTGACTGTATTTAAAGACATGGATGACTTGTATGCTGTGTGACGACATGCACAAATGAATGAATAATTGATTGATATACTGTATTTTGAAGAAGGCCTTTATGCCAATAAGTAAGTTACACTAAAACAGCTACAGTAAACAGGGCTCTTAGGCCTACAGCTCCATGGCATTTCAATAACTTCATTTAAATAAAAGCCTTAAACCCACCTGTCCCTGACTTTTCCCTAATATATCTATTTCCCACTCTAGCAGTAGGCCTACATTGAGATAAATATCATAATAGACTAAAACTTTCGGAGCATTTTATCCTCAAAGCCGCATGTGCTGAGGCTCTGGCTGCGCCAATGGAATGAACTTGCTTATATTCCCCAGCCCTTTACAATATGCATATGGTGGAATATAAGAGAATAAAATCGAAAGGATATTTTCCCAAAATGGGTATTTGCTGATTGTCATCAGTATTTATGGAGCTGTGGTTATTCTAGGAAAACATATTTTGAAAGAGAGACCATCTGTAAAATATTTTGTGTTGTTTGGCAAAACTACGTTAATTACAAACCTTGGAATATGGTCTTTCGGATAGGGTGTCGCAATCAAAACGTCTGGCCTGCATGGACCTCTGTAGGATTATTTGGAAAAGTAAGCAAGCACAAACAAGTTTCATAAAGACGCCATCAAAGATGCCCTCTGGTGGTCAAACTAGCATAAATGGCAACAACGGCTGACAGTAAAATACTATGGCTTCATGCCCTCCAACATGTCATAACACCCTGCAGCAAGATGTGCTGCAGTATGACACTACTTTTAAACGAGGATCCACTGTAGTAGTTTTAACAGACAGCTCATTACTTCTCACAAAAACAAATAGTGATGAAGTCAATCTCTCCTCCACTTTGAGCCAGGAGAGATTGACATTATTAATGTTAGCTCTCTGTATACATCCAAGGGCCAGCCGTGCTGCCCTGTTCTGAGCCAATTGTAAGTCCATCTTTGTGGCACATGACCCCACGACTGAACAGTAGTCCAGGTGCGACAAAACTTGAGATAATCAGTGAAGCCTTGGGTTAGGGTTAGTATTGTGCTGTTTAAAGTGATGAGGTAATCAGTAAAGCCTTGGGTGAGGGTGAGGGTTAGTATTGTGCTGTTTAAAGTGATGAGGTAATCAGTGAAGCCTTGGGTTAGGGTGTGGTTAGTATTGTGCTGTTTAATGTGATGAGGTCATCAGTGAAGCCTTGGGTTAGGGCCAGGGTTAGGGCCAGGGTTAGGGCCAGGTGACGTAAGGGAAAAGGAAAGACAGTGTCTCTTCTCGCGTGTTAGATATTAATGTTGCTCCATTCTTGTGTTCAATCTGACAACACCACTACACACACACACGCTCCAACACACACACCTTCCACCCTCAGAGTACAGAGTCCTGTGTGTCATGATAGATTTGTAAAATAAAATCCATTCATTATAGTTTTTGTCATGGACGAAATTCAGACCACAGTTCTTTAGCACTCTAACAACACCGGAAACCACAGTTCTTTAACCTTCTAAAAACAATGGAAATGGTTTTTACTTTCAGCAAACCAACACGTTTCTGCCTTACATATTAGCTCAAGATGCCTTAGAGTTGTACCTTAAGCTTCTGGTTAATGACCCTTTAACAATGTAGGTTTCAATATATAAATATATTGATATCACCTTCTACTGTCCCCTAACCCTTTCACAATGTAGGTTACAATATATAAATATATTGATATCACCTTCTACTGTCCCCTAACCCTTTCACAATGTAGGTTTCAATATATAAATATATTGATATCACCTTCTACTGTCCCCTAACCCTTTCACAATGTAGGTTTCAATATATAAATATATTGATATCACCTTCTACTGTCCCCTAACCCTTTAACAATGTAGGTTACAATATATAAATATATTGATATCAACTTCTACTGTCCCCTAACCCTTTCACAATGTAGGTTTCAATATATAAATATATTGATATCACCTTCTACTGTCCCCTAACCCTTTAACAATGTAGGTTACAATATATAAATATATTGATATCACCTTCTACTGTCCCCTAACCCTTTCACAATGTAGGTTTCAATATATAAATATATTGATATCACCTTCTACTGTCCCCTAACCCTTTAACAATGTAGGTTTCAATATATAAATATATTGATATCACCTTCTACTGTCCCCTAACCCTTTCACAATGTAGGTTACAATATATAAATATATTGATATCAACTTCTACTGTCCCCTAACCCTTTCACAATGTAGGTTTCAATATATAAATATATTGATATCACCTTCTACTGTCCCCTAACCCTTTCACAATGTAGGTTTCAATATATAAATATATTGATATCAACTTCTACTGTCCCCTAACCCTTTCACAATGTAGGTTTCAATATATAAATATATTGATATCAACTTCTACTGTCCCCTAACCCTTTCACAATGTAGGGTCAGGGTTCAATATAGAAACATATTTATATCAACTATAACTGTCCCCTAACCCTTTCACAATGTAGGTTTCAATATATAAATATATTGATATCAACTTCTACTGTCCCCTAACCCTTTCACAATGTAGGTTACAATATATAAATATATTGATTTCACCTTCTACTGTCCCCTAACCCTTTCACAATGTAGGTTTCAATATATAAATATATTGATATCACCTTCTACTGTCCCCTAACCCTTTCACAATGTAGGTTTCAATATATAAATATATTGATATCACCTTCTACTGTCCCCTAACCCTTTCACAATGTAGGTTTCAATATATAAATATATTGATATCAACTTCTACTGTCCCCTAACCCTTTCACAATGTAGGGTCAGGGTTCAATATAGAAACATATTTATATAAACTATAACTGTCCTCTAACCTTAACCCTTTCACATTATAGAAACATGTTTACAGTGCCATCAGAAAGTCTTCACACCCCTTGACTTTTTCCACATTTTGTTGTGTTACAGCCTGAATTTAAAATTGATTAAATTTAGACTAATTAATTAACAATGAAAAGCTGAAATGTCTTCAGTCAATAAGTATTCAACTCCTTTGTTATGAAAAGCCTAAATAAATTCAGGAGTAATAATCTGCTTCACAAGTCACATAATACGCTGCATGGACTCACTGTGTGCGATAATACGTTGCATGGACTCACTGTGTGGGATAATACGTTGCATGGACTCACTGTGTGGGATAAGACGTTGCATGGACTCACTGTGTGGGATAAGACGTTGCATGGACTCACTGTGTGGGATAATACGCTGCATGGACTCACTGTGTGGGATAATACGCTGCATGGACTCACTGTGTGGGATAATACGTTGCATGGACTCACTGTGTGGGATAAGACGTTGCATGGACTCACTGTGTGCTATAATACGCTGCATGGACTCACTGTGTGTGATAATACGCTATATGGACTCACTGTGTGTGATAATACGCTGCATGGACTCACTGTGTGGGATAATACGTTGCATGGACTCACTGTGTGTGATAATACGCTGCATGGACTCACTGTGTGGGATAATACGCTGCATGGACTCACTGTGTGTGATAATACGCTGCATGGACTCACTGTGTGGGATAATACGCTGCATGGACTCACTGTGTGCGATAATACGCTGCATGGACTCACTGTGTGGGATAATACGCTGCATGGACTCACTGTGTGCTATAATACGCTGCATGGACTCACTGTGTGGGATAATACGCTGCATGGACTCACTGTGTGGGATATACGCTGCATGGACTCACTGTGTGCTATAATACGCTGCATGGACTCACTGTGTGCGATAATACGCTGCATGGACTCACTGTGTGGGATAATACGCTGCATGGACTCACTGTGTGTGATAATACGCTGCATGGACTCACTGTGTGGGATAATACGCTGCATGTACTCACTGTGTGGGGATAATACGCTGCATGGACTCACTGTGTGCGATAATACGCTGCATGGACTCACTGTGTGGGATAATACGCTGCATGGACTCACTGTGTGGGATAATACGCTGCATGGACTCACTGTGTGGGATAAGATGTTGCATGGACTCACTGTGTGCTATAATACGCTGCATGGACTCACTGTGTGTGATAATACGCTGCATGGACTCACTGTGTGTGATAATACGCTGCATGGACTCACTGTGTGGGATAATACGCTGCATGGACTCACTGTGTGTGATAATACGCTGCATGGACTCACTGTGTGGGATAATACGCTGCATGGACTCACTGTGTGGGATAATACGTTGCATGGACTCACTGTGTGTGATAATACGCTGCATGGACTCACTGTGTGGGATAATACGTTGCATGGACTCACTGTGTGTGATAATACGCTGCATGGACTCACTGTGTGGGATAATACGCTGCATGGACTCACTGTGTGGGATAATACGCTGCATGGACTCACTGTATGGGATAATACGTTGCATGGACTCACTGTGTGCGATAATACGCTGCATGGACTCACTGTGTGGGATAATACGCTGCATGGACTCACTGTGTGGGATAATACGCTGCATGGACTCACTGTGTGTGATAATACGCTGCATGGACTCACTGTGTGGGGATAATACGCTGCATGGACTCACTGTGTGCGATAATACGCTGCATGGACTCACTGTGTGGGATAATACGCTGCATGGACTCACTGTGTGGGATAATACGCTGCATGGACTCACTGTGTGCGATAATACGTTGCATGGACTCACTGTGTGGGATAATACGTTGCATGGACTCACTGTGTGGGATAATACGCTGCATGGACTCACTGTGTGGGATAAGACGTTGCATGGACTCACTGTGTGGGATAATACGCTGCATGGACTCACTGTGTGGGATATCACGCTGCATGGACTCACTGTGTGGGATAATACGTTGCATGGACTCACTGTGTGCTATAATACGTTGCATGGACTCACTGTGTGGGATAATACGCTATATGGACTCACTGTGTGTGGATAACACGTTGCATGGACTCACTGTGTGGGATAATACGCTGCATGGACTCACTGTGTGGGATAAGACGTTGCATGGACTCACTGTGTGGGATAATACGCTGCATGGACTCACTGTGTGGGATAATACGTTGCATGGACTCACTGTGTGGGATAATACGCTGCATGGACTCACTGTGTGGGATAAGACGTTGCATGGACTCACTGTGTGCTATAATACGTTGCATGGACTCACTGTGTGGGATAATACGCTGCATGGACTCACTGTGTGGGATAAGACGTTGCATGGACTCACTGTGTGGGATAATACGCTGCATGGACTCACTGTGTGGGATAATACGTTGCATGGACTCACTGTGTGCTATAATACGCTGCATGGACTCACTGTGTGGGATAATACGCTGCATGGACTCACTGTGTGCGATAATACGCTGCATGGACTCACTGTGTGCGATAATACGCTGCATGGACTCACTGTGTGGGATAATACGCTGCATGGACTCACTGTGTGCTATAATACGCTGCATGGACTCACTGTGTGGGATAATACGTTGCATGGACTCACTGTGTGTGATAATACGCTGCATGGACTCACTGTGTGGGATAATACGCTGCATGGACTCACTGTGTGGGATAATACGCTGCATGGACTCACTGTGTGGGATAATACGTTGCATGGACTCACTGTGTGTGATAATACGTTGCATGGACTCACTGTGTGGGATAATACGCTGCATGGACTCACTGTGTGGGATAATACGCTGCATGGTCTCACTGTGTGGGATAATACGCTGCATGGTCTCACTGTGTGGGATAATACGCTGCATGGACTCACTGTGTGGGATAATACGCTGCATGGACTCACTGTGTGGGATAATACGCTGCATGGACTCACTGTGTGCTATAATACGCTGCATGGACTCACTGTGTGGGATAATACGCTGCATGGACTCACTGTGTGCTATAATACGCTGCATGGACTCACTGTGTGGGATAATACGCTGCATGGACTCACTGTGTGGGATAATACGCTGCATGGTCTCACTGTGTGGGATAATACGCTGCATGGTCTCACTGTGTGGGATAATACGCTGCATGGACTCACTGTGTGGGATAATACGCTGCATGGACTCACTGTGTGCTATAATACGCTGCATGGACTCACTGTGTGGGATAATACGCTGCATGGACTCACTGTGTGCTATAATACGCTGCATGGACTCACTGTGTGGGATAATACGCTGCATGGACTCACTGTGTGGGATAATACGCTGCATGGACTCACTGTGTGCGATAATACGTTGCATGGACTCACTGTGTGGGATAATACGTTGCATGGACTCACTGTGTGGGATAATACGCTGCATGGACTCACTGTGTGGGATAATACGCTGCATGGACTCACTGTGTGGGATAATATTTTGCATGGACTCACTGTGTGCTATAATACGCTGCATGGACTCACTGTGTGGGATAATACGCTGCATGGACTCACTGTGTGGGATAATACGTTGCATGGACTCACTGTGTGTGATAATACGCTGCATGGTCTCACTGTGTGGGATAATACGTTGCATGGACTCACTGTGTGGGATAATACGTTGCATGGACTCACTGTGTGTGATAATACGCTGCATGGACTCACTGTGTGGGATAATACGTTGCATGGACTCACTGTGTGTGATAATACGCTGCATGGACTCACTGTGTGGGATAAGACGTTGCATGGACTCACTGTGTGTGATAATACGCTGCATGGTCTCACTGTGTGGGATAATACGCTGCATGGACTCACTGTGTGTGATAATACGCTGCATGGACTCACTGTGTGGGATAATACGCTGCATGGACTCACTGTGTGGGATAATACGCTGCATGGACTCACTGTGTGGGATAATACGCTGCATGGACTCACTGTGTGCTATAATACGCTGCATGGACTCACTGTGTGTGATAATACGCTATATGGACTCACTGTGTGGGATAATACGCTGCATGGACTCACTGTGTGGGATAATACGCTGCATGGACTCACTGTGTGCTATAATACGCTGCATGGACTCACTGTGTGCGATAATACGCTGCATGGACTCACTGTGTGGGATAATACGCTGCATGGACTCACTGTGTGTGATAATACGCTGCATGGACTCACTGTGTGGGATAATACGCTGCATGGACTCACTGTGTGGGATAATACGCTATATGGACTCACTGTGTGGGATAATACGCTGCATGGACTCACTGTGTGGGATAATACGCTGCATGGACTCACTGTGTGGGATAATACGCTGCATGGACTCACTGTGTGGGATAATACGCTATATGGACTCACTGTGTGGGATAATACGCTGCATGGACTCACTGTGTGGGATAATACGCTGCATGGACTCACTGTGTGGGATAATACGTTGCATGGACTCACTGTGTGTGATAATACGCTGCATGGACTCACTGTGTGGGATAATACGCTGCATGGACTCACTGTGTGCTATAATACGCTGCATGGACTCACTGTGTGCTATAATACGCTGCATGGACTCACTGTGTGGGATAATACGCTGCATGGACTCACTGTGTGGGATAATACGCTGCATGGACTCACTGTGTGGGATAATACGTTGCATGGACTCACTGTGTGGGATAATACGCTGCATGGACTCACTGTGTGGGATAATACGCTGCATGGACTCACTGTGTGGGATAATACGTTGCATGGACTCACTGTGTGCGATAATACGCTGCATGGACTCACTGTGTGGGATAATACGCTGCATGGACTCACTGTGTGGGATAATACGCTGCATGGACTCACTGTGTGGGATAATACGCTGCATGGTCTCACTGTGTGGGATAATACGCTGCATGGACTCACTGTGTGCTATAATACGCTGCATGGACTCACTGTGTGGGATAATACGTTGCATGGACTCACTGTGTGCTATAATACGTTGCATGGACTCACTGTGTGGGATAATACGCTGCATGGACTCACTGTGTGGGATAAGATGTTGCATGGACTCACTGTGTGCTATAATACGCTGCATGGACTCACTGTGTGGGATAATACGCTGCATGGTCTCACTGTGTGGGATAATACGCTGCATGGACTCACTGTGTGGGATAATACGCTGCATGGACTCACTGTGTGGGATAATACGCTGCATGGTCTCACTGTGTGGGATAATACGCTGCATGGACTCACTGTGTGCTATAATACGCTGCATGGACTCACTGTGTGCGATAATACGTTGCATGGACTCACTGTGTGGGATAATACGCTGCATGGACTCACTGTGTGGGATAATACGCTGCATGGACTCACTGTGTGGGATAATACGCTGCATGGACTCACTGTGTGGGATAATACGCTGCATGGACTCACTGTGTGGGATAATACGCTGCATGGACTCACTGTGTGGGATAATATTTTGCATGGACTCACTGTGTGCTATAATACGCTGCATGGACTCACTGTGTGGGATAATACGCTGCATGGTCTCACTGTGTGGGATAATACGTTGCATGGACTCACTGTGTGGGATAATACGCTGCATGGACTCACTGTGTGGGATAATACGTTGCATGGACTCACTGTGTGGGATAATACGCTGCATGGACTCACTGTGTGCGATAATACGCTGCATGGACTCACTGTGTGGGATAATACGCTGCATGGACTCACTGTGTGTGATAATACGCTGCATGGACTCACTGTGTGGGATAATACGCTGCATGGACTCACTGTGTGGGATAATACGCTGCATGGACTCACTGTGTGTGATAATACGCTGCATGGACTCACTGTGTGGGATAATACGTTGCATGGACTCACTGTGTGGGATAATACGCTATATGGACTCACTGTGTGTGATAATACGCTGCATGGACTCACTGTGTGGGATAATACGCTGCATGGACTCACTGTGTGTGATAATACGCTGCATGGACTCACTGTGTGTGATAATACGCTGCATGGACTCACTGTGTGGGATAAGACGTTGCATGGACTCACTGTGTGCGTTATAATACGCTGCATGGACTCACTGTGTGTGATAATACGTTGCATGGACTCACTGTGTGTGATAATACGCTGCATGGACTCACTGTGTGGGATAATACGCTGCATGGACTCACTGTGTGTGATAATACGCTGCATGGACTCACTGTGTGGGATAATACGCTGCATGGACTCACTGTGTGCGATAATACGCTGCATGGACTCACTGTGTGGGATAATACGCTGCATGGACTCACTGTGTGTGATAATACGCTGCATGGACTCACTGTGTGGGATAATACGCTGCATGGACTCACTGTGTGTGATAATACGCTGCATGGACTCACTGTGTGTGATAATACGCTGCATGGACTCACTGTGTGGGATAATACGCTGCATGGACTCACTGTGTGGGATAATACGCTGCATGGACTCACTGTGTGCTATAATACGCTGCATGGACTCACTGTGTGGGATAATACGCTATATGGACTCACTGTGTGGGATAATACGTTGCATGGACTCACTGTGTGGGATAATACGCTATATGGACTCACTGTGTGGGATAATACGTTGCATGGACTCACTGTATGGGATAATACGCTGCATGGACTCACTGTGTGCGATAATACGCTGCATGGACTCACTGTGTGGGATAATACGCTGCATGGACTCACTGTGTGGGATAATACGCTGCATGGACTCACTGTGTGCGATAATACGCTGCATGGACTCACTGTGTGGGATAATACGCTGCATGGACTCACTGTGTGGGATAATACGCTGCATGGACTCACTGTGTGCGATAATACGTTGCATGGACTCACTGTGTGGGATAATACGTTGCATGGACTCACTGTGTGGGATAATACGCTGCATGGACTCACTGTGTGGGATAAGACGTTGCATGGACTCACTGTGTGGGATAATACGCTGCATGGACTCACTGTGTGGGATAATACGCTGCATGGACTCACTGTGTGGGATAATACGTTGCATGGACTCACTGTGTGCTATAATACGTTGCATGGACTCACTGTGTGGGATAAGACGTTGCATGGACTCACTGTGTGGGATAATACGCTGCATGGACTCACTGTGTGGGATAATACGTTGCATGGACTCACTGTGTGGGATAATACGCTGCATGGACTCACTGTGTGGGATAAGACGTTGCATGGACTCACTGTGTGCTATAATACGTTGCATGGACTCACTGTGTGGGATAATACGCTGCATGGACTCACTGTGTGGGATAAGACGTTGCATGGACTCACTGTGTGGGATAATACGCTGCATGGACTCACTGTGTGCTATAATACGCTGCATGGACTCACTGTGTGGGATAATACGCTGCATGGACTCACTGTGTGCGATAATACGCTGCATGGACTCACTGTGTGCGATAATACGCTGCATGGACTCACTGTGTGGGATAATACGCTGCATGGACTCACTGTGTGGGATAATACGCTGCATGGACTCACTGTGTGTGATAATACGCTGCATGGACTCACTGTGTGCTATAATACGCTGCATGGACTCACTGTGTGGGATAATACGCTGCATGGACTCACTGTGTGGGATAATACGCTGCATGGACTCACTGTGTGCGATAATACGCTGCATGGACTCACTGTGTGCTATAATACGCTGCATGGACTCACTGTGTGGGATAATACGCTGCATGGACTCACTGTGTGGGATAATACGCTGCATGGACTCACTGTGTGCTATAATACGCTGCATGGACTCACTGTGTGGGATAATACGCTGCATGGACTCACTGTGTGCGATAATACGCTGCATGGTCTCACTGTGTGGGATAATACGCTGCATGGACTCACTGTGTGCGATAATACGCTGCATGGACTCACTGTGTGCGATAATACGCTGCATGGACTCACTGTGTGCTATAATACGCTGCATGGACTCACTGTGTGGGATAATACGCTGCATGGACTCACTGTGTGGGATAATACGCTGCATGGACTCACTGTGTGCGATAACACGCTGCATGGACTCACTGTGTGCGATAATACGCTGCATGGACTCACTGTGTGGGATAATACGCTGCATGGACTCACTGTGTGCTATAATACGCTGCATGGACTCACTGTGTGGGATAATACGCTGCATGGACTCACTGTGTGGGATAATACGCTGCATGGACTCACTGTGTGGGATAATACGCTGCATGGACTCACTGTGTGGGATAATACGCTGCATGGACTCACTGTGTGGGATAATACGCTGTATGGACTCACTGTGTGCTATAATACGCTGCATGGACTCACTGTGTGGGATAATACGCTGCATGGACTCACTGTGTGGGATAATACGCTGCATGGACTCACTGTGTGGGATAATACGCTGCATGGTCTCACTGTGTGGGATAATACGTTGCATGGACTCACTGTGTGGGATAATACGCTGCATGGACTCACTGTGTGGGATAATACGCTGCATGGACTCACTGTGTGGGATAATACGCTGCATGGACTCACTGTGTGCGATAATACGCTGCATGGACTCACTGTGTGGGATAATACGCTGCATGGACTCACTGTGTGTGATAATACGCTGCATGGACTCACTGTGTGGGATAATACGCTGCATGGACTCACTGTGTGGGATAATACGCTGCATGGACTCACTGTGTGTGATAATACGCTGCATGGACTCACTGTGTGGGATAATACGTTGCATGGACTCACTGTGTGGGATAATACGCTGCATGGACTCACTGTGTGCTATAATACGCTGCATGGACTCACTGTGTGTGATAATACGCTGCATGGACTCACTGTGTGGGATAATACGCTGCATGGACTCACTGTGTGCTATAATACGCTGCATGGACTCACTGTGTGGTATAATACGCTGCATGGACTCACTGTGTGCGATAATACGTTGCATGGACTCACTGTGTGGGATAATACGTTGCATGGACTCACTGTGTGGGATAATACGCTGCATGGACTCACTGTGTGGGATAATACGCTGCATGGACTCACTGTGTGGGATAATATTTTGCATGGACTCACTGTGTGCTATAATACGCTGCATGGTCTCACTGTGTGGGATAATACGCTGCATGGACTCACTGTGTGGGATAATACGCTGCATGGACTCACTGTGTGGGATAATACGCTGCATGGACTCACTGTGTGGGATAATATTTTGCATGGACTCACTGTGTGCTATAATACGCTGCATGGACTCACTGTGTGGGATAATACGCTGCATGGACTCACTGTGTGGGATAATACGCTGCATGGTCTCACTGTGTGGGATAATACGTTGCATGGACTCACTGTGTGGGATAATACGCTGCATGGACTCACTGTGTGGGATAATACGTTGCATGGACTCACTGTGTGGGATAATACGCTGCATGGACTCACTGTGTGCGATAATACGCTGCATGGACTCACTGTGTGGGATAATACGCTGCATGGACTCACTGTGTGTGATAATACGCTGCATGGACTCACTGTGTGGGATAATACGCTGCATGGACTCACTGTGTGGGATAATACGCTGCATGGACTCACTGTGTGTGATAATACGCTGCATGGACTCACTGTGTGGGATAATACGCTGCATGGACTCACTGTGTGGGATAATACGCTATATGGACTCACTGTGTGTGATAATACGCTGCATGGACTCACTGTGTGGGATAATACGCTGCATGGACTCACTGTGTGTGATAATACGCTGCATGGACTCACTGTGTGTGATAATACGCTGCATGGACTCACTGTGTGGGATAAGACGTTGCATGGACTCACTGTGTGCTATAATACGCTGCATGGACTCACTGTGTGTGATAATACGTTGCATGGACTCACTGTGTGTGATAATACGCTGCATGGACTCACTGTGTGGGATAATACGCTGCATGGACTCACTGTGTGTGATAATACGCTGCATGGACTCACTGTGTGGGATAATACGCTGCATGGACTCACTGTGTGCGATAATACGCTGCATGGACTCACTGTGTGGGGATAATACGCTGCATGGACTCACTGTGTGTGATAATACGCTGCATGGACTCACTGTGTGGGATAATACGCTGCATGGACTCACTGTGTGGGATAATACGCTGCATGGACTCACTGTGTGCTATAATACGCTGCATGGACTCACTGTGTGCGATAATACGCTGCATGGACTCACTGTGTGGGATAATACGCTGCATGGACTCACTGTGTGTGATAATACGCTGCATGGACTCACTGTGTGGGATAATACGCTGCATGTACTCACTGTGTGGGATAATACGCTGCATGGACTCACTGTGTGCGATAATACGCTGCATGGACTCACTGTGTGGGATAATACGCTGCATGGACTCACTGTGTGGGATAATACGCTGCATGGACTCACTGTGTGGGATAAGATGTTGCATGGACTCACTGTGTGCTATAATACGCTGCATGGACTCACTGTGTGTGATAATACGTTGCATGGACTCACTGTGTGTGATAATACGCTGCATGGACTCACTGTGTGGGATAATACGCTGCATGGACTCACTGTGTGTGATAATACGCTGCATGGACTCACTGTGTGGGATAATACGCTGCATGGACTCACTGTGTGGGATAATACGTTGCATGGACTCACTGTGTGTGATAATACGCTGCATGGACTCACTGTGTGGGATAATACGTTGCATGGACTCACTGTGTGTGATAATACGCTGCATGGACTCACTGTGTGGGATAATACGCTGCATGGACTCACTGTGTGGGATAATACGCTGCATGGACTCACTGTATGGGATAATACGTTGCATGGACTCACTGTGTGCGATAATACGCTGCATGGACTCACTGTGTGGGATAATACGCTGCATGGACTCACTGTGTGGGATAATACGCTGCATGGACTCACTGTGTGTGATAATACGCTGCATGGACTCACTGTGTGGGATAATACGCTGCATGGACTCACTGTGTGCGATAATACGCTGCATGGACTCACTGTGTGGGATAATACGCTGCATGGACTCACTGTGTGGGATAATACGCTGCATGGACTCACTGTGTGCGATAATACGTTGCATGGACTCACTGTGTGGGATAATACGTTGCATGGACTCACTGTGTGGGATCATACGCTGCATGGACTCACTGTGTGGGATAAGACGTTGCATGGACTCACTGTGTGGGATAATACGCTGCATGGACTCACTGTGTGGGATAATACGCTGCATGGACTCACTGTGTGGGATAATACGTTGCATGGACTCACTGTGTGCTATAATACGTTGCATGGACTCACTGTGTGGGATAATACGCTATATGGACTCACTGTGTGGGATAATACGTTGCATGGACTCACTGTGTGGGATAATACGCTGCATGGACTCACTGTGTGGGATAAGACGTTGCATGGACTCACTGTGTGGGATAATACGCTGCATGGACTCACTGTGTGGGATAATACGTTGCATGGACTCACTGTGTGGGATAATACGCTGCATGGACTCACTGTGTGGGATAAGACGTTGCATGGACTCACTGTGTGCTATAATACGTTGCATGGACTCACTGTGTGGGATAATACGCTGCATGGACTCACTGTGTGGGATAAGACGTTGCATGGACTCACTGTGTGGGATAATACGCTGCATGGACTCACTGTGTGCTATAATACGCTGCATGGACTCACTGTGTGGGATAATACGCTGCATGGACTCACTGTGTGGGATAATACGCTGCATGGACTCACTGTGTGTGATAATACGCTGCATGGACTCACTGTGTGGGATAATACGCTGCATGGACTCACTGTGTGGGATAATACGCTGCATGGACTCACTGTGTGGGATAAGACGTTGCATGGACTCACTGTGTGCTATAATACGTTGCATGGACTCACTGTGTGGGATAATACGCTGCATGGACTCACTGTGTGGGATAAGACGTTGCATGGACTCACTGTGTGGGATAATACGCTGCATGGACTCACTGTGTGCTATAATACGCTGCATGGACTCACTGTGTGGGATAATACGCTGCATGGACTCACTGTGTGGGATAATACGCTGCATGGACTCACTGTGTGCGATAATACGCTGCATGGACTCACTGTGTGGGATAATACGTTGCATGGACTCACTGTGTGGGATAATACGCTGCATGGACTCACTGTGTGGGATAAGACGTTGCATGGACTCACTGTGTGCTATAATACGTTGCATGGACTCACTGTGTGGGATAATACGCTGCATGGACTCACTGTGTGGGATAAGACGTTGCATGGACTCACTGTGTGGGATAATACGCTGCATGGACTCACTGTGTGCTATAATACGCTGCATGGACTCACTGTGTGGGATAATACGCTGCATGGACTCACTGTGTGGGATAATACGCTGCATGGACTCACTGTGTGCTATAATACGCTGCATGGACTCACTGTGTGGGATAATACGCTGCATGGACTCACTGTGTGGGATAATACGCTGCATGGACTCACTGTGTGGGATAATACGCTGCATGGACTCACTGTGTGCTATAATACGCTGCATGGACTCACTGTGTGGGATAATACGCTGCATGGACTCACTGTGTGCTATAATACGCTGCATGGACTCACTGTGTGGGATAATACGCTGCATGGACTCACTGTGTGGGATAATACGCTGCATGGACTCACTGTGTGCTATAATACGCTGCATGGACTCACTGTGTGGGATAATACGCTGCATGGACTCACTGTGTGCGATAATACGCTGCATGGTCTCACTGTGTGGGATAATACGCTGCATGGACTCACTGTGTGCGATAATACGCTGCATGGACTCACTGTGTGCGATAATACGCTGCATGGACTCACTGTGTGCGATAATACGCTGCATGGACTCACTGTGTGGGATAATACGCTGCATGGACTCACTGTGTGGGATAATACGCTGCATGGACTCACTGTGTGCGATAATACGCTGCATGGACTCACTGTGTGCGATAATACGCTGCATGGACTCACTGTGTGGGATAATACGCTGCATGGACTCACTGTGTGCTATAATACGCTGCATGGACTCACTGTGTGGGATAATACGCTGCATGGACTCACTGTGTGGGATAATACGCTGCATGGACTCACTGTGTGGGATAATACGCTGCATGGACTCACTGTGTGGGATAATACGCTGCATGGACTCACTGTGTGGGATAATACGTTGCATGGACTCACTGTGTGCTATAATACGCTGCATGGACTCACTGTGTGGGATAATACGCTGCATGGACTCACTGTGTGGGATAATACGCTGCATGGACTCACTGTGTGGGATAATACGCTGCATGGTCTCACTGTGTGGGATAATACGTTGCATGGACTCACTGTGTGGGATAATACGCTGCATGGACTCACTGTGTGGGATAATACGCTGCATGGACTCACTGTGTGGGATAATACGCTGCATGGACTCACTGTGTGCGATAATACGCTGCATGGACTCACTGTGTGGGATAATACGCTGCATGGACTCACTGTGTGTGATAATACGCTGCATGGACTCACTGTGTGGGATAATACGCTGCATGGACTCACTGTGTGGGATAATACGCTGCATGGACTCACTGTGTGTGATAATACGCTGCATGGACTCACTGTGTGGGATAATACGTTGCATGGACTCACTGTGTGGGATAATACGCTGCATGGACTCACTGTGTGGGATAATACGCTGCATGGACTCACTGTGTGGGATAATACGCTGCATGGACTCACTGTGTGGGATAAGACGTTGCATGGACTCACTGTGTGTGATAATACGCTGCATGGACTCACTGTGTGCGATAATACGCTGCATGGACTCACTGTGTGGGATAATACGCTGCATGGACTCACTGTGTGTGATAATACGCTGCATGGACTCACTGTGTGGGATAATACGTTGCATGGACTCACTGTGTGGGATAATACGCTGCATGGACTCACTGTGTGGGATAATACGTTGCATGGACTCACTGTGTGTGATAATACGTTGCATGGACTCACTGTGTGTGATAATACGCTGCATGGACTCACTGTGTGTGATAATACGCTGCATGGACTCACTGTGTGGGATAATACGTTGCATGGACTCACTGTGTGGGATAATACGCTGCATGGACTCACTGTGTGGGATAATACGTTGCATGGACTCACTGTGTGCGATAATACGCTGCATGGACTCACTGTGTGCGATAATAGTGTTTAACATGATTTTCGAAGGATTACCTCTCTCTGTATCTGTAAGGTCCTTCAGTCAAGCAGTGAATGTTAAACACTGATTCAACCACAAATACCAGGGAAGTTTTCCAAAGCCTCGCAATGTAGGGCACCTATTGGAAGATGGGTAAAAATATAAAAAGCAGACATTGAATATCCCATTGAGCATGGTGAAGTTATTATATACACTTTGGATGGTGTGTCAACACACCCAGTCACTACAAAGATACAGTTGGCGGAGAGGAAGGAAACCACTCAGGGATTTCACCATCAGGTCAATGGAGACTTTAAAAGAATTACAGAGTTTAATGGCTGTGATAGGAGAAAAACTGAGGATGGATCAACAACACTGTAGTTACTAATTGACAAAGAAGAAAGAAAAAAGCCTGTACAGAATAAAAATATTCCAAAACATGCTTCCTGTTTGCAACAAGGCACTAATGTCAACAATGACATGTCACCGGGATTTGACAACTTGGATGGAAAATTACTGAGGATAATAGTGGACGATATTGCCACTCCTATTTGCCATATCTTCAATTTAAGCCTACTAGAAAGTGTGTGCCCCCAGGCTTGGAGGGAAGCAAAAGTAATTCCGCTACCTAAGAATAGTAAAGCCCCCTTTACTGGATCAAATAGCCGACCAATCAGCCTGTTACCAACCCTTAGTAAACTTCTAGAAATAAATGTTTTTGACCAGATATAATGCTATTTTACAGTAAACAAATTGACAATAGACTTTCAGCATGCTTATAGAGAAGGACATTCAACAAGCACGGCACTTACACAAATGACTGATGATTGTCTGAGAGAAATTGATGATAAAAAGATTGTGGGGGCTGTTTTGTTAGACGTTAGTGCGGCTTTTGACATTATCGATCATAGTCTGTTGATGGAAAAACATATGTGTTATGGCTTTACACCCCCTGCTATATTGTGGATAAAGAGTTACCAAACACACCAAGACAGTCGTGAAGAGGGCACGACAAAGCCTATTCGCCCTCAGGAGACTAAAAAGATTTGGCATGGGTCCTCAGATCCTCAAAAAATTCTACAGCTGCACCATCGAGAGCATCCTGACTGGTTGCATCACCGCCTGGTATGGCAACTGCTTGGCCTCTGACCGCAAGGCACTACAGAGGGTAGTGCGTACGGCCCAGTACATCACTGGGGCAAAGCTTCCTGCCATCCAGGACCTCTATACCAGGCGGTGTCAGAGGAAGGCCCTCAAAATTGTCAAAGACTCCAGCCACCCTAGTCATAGACTGTTCTCTCTGCTACCGCACGGCAAGCGGTACCGGAGTGCCAAGTCTAGGTCCAAAAGACTTCTCAACAGCTTCTACCCCCAAGCCATAAGACTCCTGAACAGCTAATCATGGCTACCCGGACTATTTGCACTGCCCCCCCACCCCATCCTTTTACGCTGCTGCTACTCTGTTAAGTATTTATGCATAGTCACTTTAACTCTACCCACATGTACATATTACCTCAACTACCTCAACTAGCCGGTGCCCCCGCACATTGACTCTGCAACGGTACCCCCCTGTATATATAGCCTACTGTCACTTTATTTTACTTCTGCTCTTTTTTTCTCAACACTTTTTTTGTTGTTGTTTTATTCTTACTTTTTTTGTTTAAAATAAATGCACTGTTGGTTAAGGGCTGTAAGTAAGCATTTCACTGTAATGTCTGCACCTGTTGTATTCGGCGCAATTTAACCAATAAAATTTGATTTGATTTGATTTGATTTGACCTGTCTAACAGAACACAGAGGGTGTTCTTTAATGGAAGCCTCTCCAACATAATCCAGGTAGAATCAGGAATTCCCCAGGGCAGCTGTCGAGGCCCCTTACTTTTTTCAATCTTTACTAATGACATGCCACTGGCTTTGAGTAAAGCCAGTGTGTCTATGTATGCGGATGACTCAACACTATACACCTCAGCTACTGCAGTGACTGAAATGACTGCAGCACTTAACAAAGAACTGCAGTTAGTTACAGAATGGGTAGCAAGGAATAAGTTATTTAAAATATATTTAAAATATATTTAATATTTAAAAAAGTAAAAGCATTGTATTTGGGACAAATCATTCACTAAACCTCAACTAAATATTATAAGAATACTGTGGAAATTGAGCAAGTTGAGGTGACTAAACTGCTTGGAGTAACCCTGGATTGTAAACTCTCATGGTCAAAACATATTGATACAACAGTAGCTAAGATGGGGAGAAGTCTGTCCATAATAAAGCGCTGCTCTACCTTCTTAACATCATTATCAACAAGGCAGGTTCTACAAGCTCTAGTTTTGTCACACCTGGACTACTGTTCAGTCGTGTGGTCAGGTGCCATAAAGAGGGACTTAGGAAAATTGCAATTGGCTCAGAACAGGGCAGCACGGCCGGCCCTTAAAAGTACACGGGGAGCTAACATCAATGATATGCATGTCAATCTCTCATGGCTCAAAGTGGAGGAGAGTTTGACTGATTCACTACTTGTTTTTGTAAGAGGTGTTGACAAGCTGAATACACCGAGCTGTCTGTTATTTAATTATTGTTCCTTTAATTATTTGTTACTTTTATTTCGTATTATTTTGTATTGTATTTTTATTTTTATTTTTTATTTTTTTTAACTGCATTGTTGGTTAAGGGCTTGTAAGCATTTCGCTGTAAGGTCTACACCTGTTGTATTCGGCGCATGTGACAAATTTGAATTGATTTGATTTGATTTGAACTACTGGCACACAGCTCGGACACCCATGCGTACCTCACAAGACATGCCACCAGAGGTCTCTTCACAGTCCCCAAGTCCAGAACAGACTATGGGAGGCGCACAGTACTACATAGAGCCATGACTACATGGAACTCTATTCCACATCAGGTAACTGATGCAAGCAGTAGAATCAGATTAGAAAACCAGATAAAAATACACCTTATGGAACAGCGGAGACTGTGAAGAGACACACACACAGGTACAGACACACGCATATACACACACACTAGCACACGCACTCTACACACACATACATTGTAATATTGTTGTATGGTGGTATTATACATTTTGTATTGTAGATATGTAGTGGTATAATGTATATGATGTACTGTTTTATATTTTGTTCTATGTGTAATGTAAGTGCCTTAATGTGTTTGGACCCCAGGAAGAGTAGCTGCTGCCTTGGCAGGAACTAATGGGGATCCATAATAAACCCCAGGAAGAGTAGCTGCTGCCTTGGCAGGAACTAATGGGGATCCATAATAAACCCCAGGAAAAGTAGCTGCTGCCTTGGTAGGAACTAATGGGGGTCCATAATAAATACAAATGCAAATACAAAAGTAATGCTGCTTAAAATGTGGCAAAGCAATTAACTTTTTGTCCTGAATACAAAGTGTTATGCTTGGGGCAAATCCATTATAACACATTACTGAGCATAGTGGTGGCTGCATCATGTTAAGGGTATGCTTGTCATCGTTAAGGACTGAGGAGTTTATCAGGATAAAAAAGAAAATGGAATGGAGCTAAGCACAGGCAAAATCCTACATGAAAACCTGGTTCAGTCTGCTTTCCTCCAGACACTGGGAAATGAATTCAACTTTCAGCAGGACAATAACCTTAAACACACAAAAAGGCCAAATACAGTGCCTTGCAAAAGTATTCATCCTCCTTGGCTTTTTTCCTATTTTGTTGCATTACAACCTGTAATTTAAATGGATTTTTATTTGGATTTCATGTAATGGACATAAACAAAATAGTCAAAATTGGTGAAATGAAAAAAATAACTTCTTTCAAAAAATTCTAGAAAATTAATAACGGGAAAGTGGTGCGTGCATATGTATTCACCCCCTTTGCTATGAAGCCCCTAAAAAGATCTGGTGCAACCAATTACCTTCAGAAGTCACATTTATTAGTTAAATACTGTGTGCAATCTGTCACATGATCTCAGTATATATACACCTGTTCTGAAAGGCCCCAGAGTCTGCAACACCACTAAGCAAGGGGCACCACCAAGCAAGCGGCACCATGAAGACCAAGGAGCTCTCCAAACAGGTCAGGGACAAAGTTGTGGAGAAGTACAGATCAGGGTTGGGTTATAAAAAAATATCCGAAACTTTGAACATCCCACGGAGCACCATTAAATCCATTATTAGAAAATTGAAAGAATATGGCACCACAACGACCCTGCCAAGAGAAGGCCACCCACCAAAACTCACGGACCAGGCAAGGAGGGCATTAATCAGAGAGGCAACAAAGAGACCAAAGATAACCCTGAAGGAGCTGCAAAGCTCCACAGCGGAGATTGGAGTATCTGTCCATAGGACCAATTCAAGCCGTACACACCACAGAGCTGGGCTTTACGGAAGAGTGGCCAGAAAAAAGCCATTGCTTAAAGAAAAAAATAAGCAAACACGTTTGGTGTTTGCCAAAAGGCATGTGGGAGGCTCCCAAACATATGGAAGAAGGTACTCTTGAGCTATTTGGCCATCAAGGAAAACGCTATGTCTGGCGCAAACCCAACACCTCTCATCACCCCGAGAACACCATCCCCATAGTGAAGCATGTTGGTGGCAGCATCATGCTGTGGGGATGTTTTTCATCAGCAAGGACTGGGAAACTGGTCAGAATTGAAGGAATGATGGATGGCGCTAAATACAGGGAAATTCTTGAGGGAAACCTGTTTCAGTTTTCCAGAGATTTGAGACTGGGACGGAGGTTCACCTTCCAGCAGGACAATTACCCTAAGCATACTGCTAAAGCAACACTTGAGTGGTTTAAGGGGAAACATTTAAATGTCTTGGAATAGCCTAGTCAAAGCCCAGACCTCAATCCAATTGAGAATCTGTGGTATGACTTAAAGATTGCTGTACACCAGCGGAACCCATCCAACTTGAAGGAGCTGGAGCAGTTTTGCCTTGAAGAATGGGCAACAATCCCAGTGGCTAGATGTGCCAGCTTATAGAGACACACCCCAAGAGACTTGCAGCTGTAATTGCTGCAAAGGTGGCTCTGCAAAGTATTGACTTTGGGGGGTTAAATAGTTATGCACGCTCAAGTTTTCAGTTTTTTTGTCTTATTTTTTGTTTGTTTCCAAAAAAAAAAGATTTTGCATCTTCAAAGTGGTAGGCATGTTGTGTAAATCAAATGATACAAACCCCAAAAAAATCCATTTTAATTCCAGGTTGTAAGGCAACAAAATAGGAAAAATGCCAAGGGGGGTGAATACTTTCCCAAGCCACTGTATACACTGTAGTTGCTTACCAAGACTACATTGAACGTTCCTGAGTTGCCTAGTTACAGTTTTGACTTAAATCGGCTTGAAAATCTATGGCAAGACTTGAAAATGGCTGTCTAGCAAGGATCAACAACCAACTTGACAGAGCTTGAATAATTTTTTTAGAATAATTTGCAAATATTGTACAATCCAGGAGTGGAAAACTCTTAGCGACTGACCCAGAAACACTCACAGCTGTAATCAAAGGTGATTGTAACATGTATTGACTCAGGGGGGTGAATACTGATGGAAATGAGATATTTCTGTCTTTCATTTTCAATACATTTGCAAACATTTCTAAAAACATATTTTCACTTTGTCATTATGGGGTATTGTGTGTAGACGGGTGAGAGAAAAAAATATATTTAATCCATTTTGAATTTAGGCTGTAACCCAACAAAATTAGGAAAAGGTCCTCTAACACTTTCACATTAAATTCCACTGTCCTCTAACCCTTCCAATGTCCTCTGAGACCGAACACCCTTAAAAGAATCCTAAACCTAAACAAACTAACCTCAACCCTCACAGTCTCTCATCTAGTCACTTCCTGTTAAAAGTGGACCCTCTGACTGACATGACTCAGCAACAGGAAGTTGGCTTCCTCTTTGAGAAAGCAAAGCATCATGGGAGCTTGGAGGACAGACACCATATTACACATACTAACCTAAAACGATCCTCTAATCCCTAAAGCCCCTTAGAACTAACCTCTAACCCCTTAACCGTAACACCTAACCCTAACACAAAACCAGACACTAAACCTAACTCTACATTCATTAGAACCCTCAGGCACCTGCTGTAGAACACTCAGACACTATTTAGAACACTCGGACACTATTTAGAACATTCAGACACTATTTAGAACACTCAAATATTATTTAGAACATTCAGACACTATTTAGAACACTCAGACACTATTTAGAACACTCAGACACTATTTAGAACACTCAGACACTATTTAGAACACTCAGACACTATTTAGAACACTCAGACACTATTTAGAACATTCAGACACTATTTAGAACACTCAGACACTATTTAGAACATTCAGACACTATTTAGAACATTCAGACACTATTTAGAACATTCTGTCCTGGGGACCCCAAGGGGTGCACATTTTGGGTTTTTTACACAGCTGATTCAAATGATCAAAGCTTGATGATTAGTTGATCATGTGCATCAGCTGTGTTGTGCTAGGGCAAAAAACTAAAACATTCAGACACTATTTAGAACATTCAGACATTATTTAGAACAACGTCCTGCGTCCCATTGACCTCTTTACTGCATCAATTGTAACGTTGTCACAGAAAAGGAAGTGGTGTGTGTGTGTGTGTGTGTGTGTGTGTGTGTATGTGTGTGTGTGTGTGTCAGGCAGAGCTGTAACCCTACCTCTCTGTTCAGCCATGGTCTGTATCGCTCAGCAGTGATATAATGGTCTTTCTATTCTCTCTCTCTCCCCTCTTCTCTCTATAACCTTCCCCCTCCCTCTCTCTCCCCTCTTCTCTCTGACACAGAAACGGCTCTCTTTGCTCTCTTTCTTTCCTCTCTCTTTCCTCTCTCTCTCTCTTCTCTCCTCCCCCTCTCTCTTTCCTCTCTCTCTCTTCCTCCTCCCCCTCTCTATTCCCTCCTCCCCCTCTCTCTTTCCTCTCTCTCTCTTCTCTCCTCCCCCTCTCTCTTCCCTCCTCCCCCTTTCTCTTCCCTCCTCCCCTCTCTCTTCTCTCCTCCCCCTCTCTCTTCTCTCCTCCCCCCTCTCTCTCCCCTCCTCCCCTCTCACTTCCCTCCTCCCCCTGCCTCTTCCTGCCTCCCCTCTCTCTTCCCCAATCCCACTCGCTCTTCCTCCTCCCTGTCTCTCTTCCTCCTCCCCGTCTCTCTTCCCTCCTCCCCTCTCTCTTCCTCCCCGTCTCTCTTCCCTCCTCCCCTCTCTCTTCCTCCTCCCCGTCTCTATTCCCTCCTCCCCTCTCTCTTCCCTCCTCCCCCTTTCTCTTCCCTCCTCCCCTCTCTCTTCTATCCTCCCCCCTCTCTCTTCCCTCCTCCCCTCTCTCTTCCCTCCTCCCCTCTCTCTTCCCTCCTCCCCCTCTCTCTTCCCTCCTCCCCTCTCTCTTCCCTCCTCCCCCCTCTCTCTTCCCTCCTCCCCTCTCTCTTCCCTCCTCCCCTCTCTCTTCCTCCCCATCTCTCTTCCCTCCTCCCCTCTCTCTTCCTCCTCCCTGTCTCTCTTCCCTCCTCCCCTCTCTCTTCCCTCCTCCCCCTCTTTCTTCCCTCCTCCCCCTCTCTCTTCCCTCCTCCCCCTCTCTCTTCCTCCCTGTCTCTCTTCCCTCCTCCCCTCTCTCTTCCCTCCTCCCCCTCTTTCTTCCCTCCTCCCCCCTCTCTCTTCCCTCCTCCCCCTCTCTCTTCCTCCCCATCTCTCTTCCCTCCTCCCCCTCTCTCTTCCTCCTCCCCGTCTCTCTTCCCTCCTCCCCCTCTCTCTTCCCTCCTCCCCCTCTCTCTTCCCTCCTCCCCGTCTCTCTTCCCTCCTCCCCCTCTCTCTTCCCTCCTCCCCTCTCTCTTCCCTCCTCCCCCCTCTCTCTTCCCTCCTCCCCCTCTCTCTTCCCCAATCCCACTCGCTCTTCCTCCTCCCCTCTCTCTTCCCTCCTCCCCCCTCTCTCTTCCCTCCTCCCCTCTCTCTTCCCTCCTCCCCCTCTCTCTTCCCTCCTCCCCCTCTCTCTTCCCTCCTCCCCCTCTCTCTTCCCTCCTCACCTCTCTCTTCCCTCCTCCCCCCTCTCTCTTCCCTCCTCCCCCTCTCTCTTCCCTCCTCCCCTCTCTCTTCCCTCCTCCTCCCCTCTCTCTTCTATCCTCCCCCCTCTCTCTTCTCTCCTCCCCGTCTCTCTTCTCTCCTCCCCCCTCTCTCTTCTCGCCTCCCCTCTCTTCTCGCCTCCCCCTCTCTCTTCCCTCCTCCCCCTCTCTCTTCTCTCCTCCCACTCCAACCTCTCAACACTCCCCTCCTCTCTCTCTTCTCTCCTCCCACTCCAACCTCTCAACACTCCCCTCCTCTCTCTCTTCTCTCCTCCCACTCCAACCTCCCCTCAACACACCCTCCTCTCTCTCTTCTCTCCTCCCCCTCTCTCTTCTCTCCTCCCACTTCAACCTCCCCTCAACACACCCTCCTCTCTGTTCCTCTCTCTGGGTTCAAGGAGGGCTGGGTACATCTAAATGTGTGTGGGTGAGTGGGTGTGGGTGAGTGGGTGAGTGTGTGGGTGAGTGGGTGGGTGTGTGGGTGAGTGGGTGAGTGGGTGAGTGGGTGTGTGAGTGTGTGTACACATACAGTACCAGTCAAAAGTTTGGACACACCTACTCATTGAAGGGTTTTTCTTTATTTCTACTATTTTCTACATTGTAGAATAATAGTGAAGACATCAGAACTATGAAATAACACACATGGAATCATGTAGTAACCAAAAAAGTGTTAAACAAATGAAAATATATTTTATATTTCAGATTCTTCAAATAGCCACCCTTTGCCTTGATGACAGCTTTGCACACTCTTGGCATTCTCTCAACCAGCTTCACCTGGAATGCTTTTCCAACAGTCTTGAAGGAGTTCCCACATATGCTGAGCACTTGTTGGGTTGAGGTCGGGGGATTGTGGAGGCCAGGTCATCTGATGCAGCACTCCATCACTCTCCTTCTTGGTAAAGTAGCCCTTACACAGCCTGGAGGTGTGTTGGGTCATTGTCCTGTTGAAAAACAAATGATAGTCCCACTAAGCCCAAACCAGATGGGATGGTGTATCGCTGCAGAATGCTCTGGTAGCCATGCTGGTTAAGTGTGCCTTGAATTCTAAATAAATCGCAGACAGTGTCACCAGCAAAGCCCCCTCACACCATAACACCTCCTCCTCCATGCTTTACAGTGGGAAATACACATGCGGAGATCATCCGTTCACACACACCGCGTCTCACAAAGCCACAGCGGTTGGAAACAGTTTGGACTCCAGACCAAAGGACACATTTCCACCGGTCTAATGTCCATTGCTCATTATGCATTTCTCTTTCGGTGCTTCTTCATAGTTTCCTAATTTTTCATTTTGATATTCTGAAAGTGATTAATCAGCTCTTTTAGTTCCTCAAACACACAGACTGTCTGCATCACTTCCAATCCCCCAAATGCTCCACGCAAGATCTCACCCCGTGGGGTCAAAATGATCACAAGAACGGTGAGCAAAAATCCCAGAACCACACGGGGGGACCTAGTGAATGACCTGCAGAGAGTTGGGACCAAATTAACAAAGCCTACCATCAGCAACACACTACGCCGCCAGGGACTCAAATCCTGCAGTGCCAGACGTGTCCCCCTGCTTAAGCCAGTACATGTCCAGGCCCGTCTGAAGTTTGCTAGAGTGCATTTGGATGATCCAGAAGAGGATTGGGAGAATGTCATATGGTCAGATGAAACCAAAATATAACTTTTGGGTAAAAACTCAACTCGTCATGTTTGGAGGACAAAGAATGCTGAGTTGCATCCAAAGAACACCATACCTACTGTGAAGCATGGGGGTGGAAACATCATGCTTTGGGGCTGTTTTTCAGCAAAGGGACCAGGACGACTGATCCGTGTAAAGGAAAGAATGAATGGGGCCATGTATCGTGAGATTTTGAGTGAAAACCTCCTTCCATCAGCAAGGGCATTGAAGATGAAACGTGGCTGGGTCTTTCAGCATGACAATGATCCAGAGAGGTTAGAAAATGTGTCTAGATCCTCTATGAGGCTGTGGAGGGATTCAAGTTGTGGATTTAAAAGAAAACATGAATCAACAGCGTACAATGACACCTTTGTTTTTAAGCCCTGGATTTCTAATCCCTTGAAATTATTGTTGGATCTGATTTTAATAGCGATGGCCATAATAAATAGATATGCCAATAGTGGACAACCTTTTTTCACTCCTCTTGACAGTTTTAAACTTTAGGAGAAATAGCCATTATTTACTATTTTACACCTAGGGTTACTATACATGATTTTAACCCATTTTATAAGAGATTCTCCAAAATTGATATGCTCCAGGCATTTATATATAAACCCCAGTCGTACTTTATCAAATGCCTTTTCAAAGTGTGCTATGAATAGCAGGCCTGGTTTCCCAGATGTTTCATAGTGGTCTATTGTTTCCAGACTGGTTGGCTAATAACCCTTACCCGGGGGGGAACTGAGACTGGAAGCGTTAGGTGTCACACCCTGGCTATGGGACTCTAGTTGTTGAGCCAGGGTGTGTTTGTTCTATGTGGTGTGTTTCTATGTTGGGGGTTCTGGTTTGTTGTTTTCTATGTTTGCCTTAGTGACTCCCAATCAGAGGCAACGAGTGTCAGCTGTTCGTTGGTTGTCTCTGATTGGGAGCCATATTTAAACTGTCTGTTTTTCATTCGGGTTTGTGGGATTTTGTTCCGTTAAGGTTTGTGTTGTGTATAACTTCAGGACGTCACGCATCGTTGTTTATTGTTTTTGTGTCGTGTTCAGTACAAATAAAGTATGTACGCTTATTACGCTGCGCCTTGGTCCGCTTCCTGTAACGATCGTGACATTAGGGAGACAGACAGAGAGATGGTGAGAGAGTGAGAGAGACAGTTAGAGTGAGACAGTGAGAGAGTAGCATTTTTCAAGTAGTATTTTCCGTAGTGTAGTGGCTATCGTGTTTGCCTCACTGTCGGAATTCAAATACATGAAACGAATATCAGTGAAAATCAGTTTACTCCTTGTAGATGCTTCAAGCAGCAGTTTCCTTAGTGTAGTGGTTAATCAGTTTACTCCCTGTAGATGCTTCAAGCAGCAGTTTCCTTAGTGTAGTGGTTAATCAGTTTACTCCTTGCTTCAAGCAGCAGTTTCCTTAGTGTAGTGGTTAGTTTCTGTGGTGTAGTGGTTAATCAGTTTACTCCAGCAGTTTCTGTAGTGTAGTGGTTAATCAGTTTACTCCTTGTAGATGCTTCAAGCAGCAGTTTCCTTAGTGTAGTGGTTAATCAGTTTACTCCTTGCTTCAAGCAGCAGTTTCCTTAGTGTAGTGGTTAGTTTCTGTGGTGTAGTGGTTAATCAGTTTACTCCAGCAGTTTCCTTAGTGTAGTGGTTAGTTTCTGTAGTGTAGTGGTTAATCAGTTTACTCCAGCAGTTTCTGTAGTGTAGTGGTTAGTTTCTGTAGTGTAGTGGTTAATCAGTTTACTCCAGCAGTTTCTGTAGTGTAGTGGTTAGTTTCTGTAGTGTAGTGGTTAATCAGTTTACTCCAGCAGTTTCTGTAGTGTAGTGGTTAGTTTCTGTAGTGTAGTGGTTAATCAGTTTACTCCTTGTAGATGCTTCAAGCAGCAGTTTCTGTAGTGTAGTGGTTAATCAGTTTACTCCTTGTAGATGCTTCAAGCAGCAGTTTCTGTAGTGTAGTGGTTATTCAGTTTACTCCTTGTAGATGCTTCAAGCAGCAGTTTCTGTAGTGTAGTGGTTAATCAGTTTACTCCTTGTAGATGCTTCAAGCAGCAGTTTCTGTAGTGTAGTGGTTAATCAGTTTACTCCTTGTAGATGCTTCAAGCAGCAGTTTCTGTAGTGTAGTGGTTAATCAGTTTACTCCTTGTAGATGCTTCAAGCAGCAGTTTCTGTAGTGTAGTGGTTAATCAGTTTACTCCTTGTAGATGCTTCAAGCAGCAGTTTCTGTAGTGTAGTGGTTATTCAGTTTACTCCTTGTAGATGCTTCAAGCAGCAGTTTCTGTAGTGTAGTGGTTAATCAGTTTACTCCTTGTAGATGCTTCAAGCAGCAGTTTCTGTAGTGTAGTGGTTAATCAGTTTACTCCTTGTAGATGCTTCAAGCAGCAGTTTCTGTAGTGTAGTGGTTAATCAGTTTACTCCTTGTAGATGCTTCAAGCAGCAGTTTCCTTAGTGTAGTGGTTAATCAGTTTACTCCTTGTAGATGCTTCAAGCAGCAGTTTCTGTAGTGTAGTGGTTAATCCGTTTACTCCTTGTAGATGCTTCAAGCAGCAGTTTCCTTAGTGTAGTGGTTAATCAGTTTACTCCTTGTAGATGCTTCAAGCAGCAGTTTCTGTAGTGTAGTGGTTAATCCGTTTACTCCAACAGTTTCTGTAGTGTAGTGGTTAATCAGTTTACTCCCTGTAGATGCTTCAAGCAGCAGTTTCCTTAGTGTAGTGGTTAATCAGTTTACTCCTTGCTTCAAGCAGCAGTTTCCTTAGTGTAGTGGTTAGTTTCTGTGGTGTAGTGGTTAATCAGTTTACTCCAGCAGTTTCTGTAGTGTAGTGGTTAATCAGTTTACTCCTTGTAGATGCTTCAAGCAGCAGTTTCCTTAGTGTAGTGGTTAATCAGTTTACTCCTTGCTTCAAGCAGCAGTTTCCTTAGTGTAGTGGTTAGTTTCTGTGGTGTAGTGGTTAATCAGTTTACTCCAGCAGTTTCCTTAGTGTAGTGGTTATCACGTTAGACTAACATGCAGTGGCCTGTCATGGATAGGGTTAGGGTTAGTGTAGTGGTTAATCAGTTTACTCCAGCAGTTTCTGTAGTGTAGTGGTTAGTTTCTGTAGTGTAGTGGTTAATCAGTTTACTCCAGCAGTTTCTGTAGTGTAGTGGTTAGTTTCTGTAGTGTAGTGGTTAATCAGTTTACTCCAGCAGTTTCTGTAGTGTAGTGGTTAGTTTCTGTAGTGTAGTGGTTAATCAGTTTACTCCAGCAGTTTCTGTAGTGTAGTGGTTAGTTTCTGTAGTGTAGTGGTTAATCAGTTTACTCCAGCAGTTTCCTTAGTGTAGTGGTTAATCAGTTTACTCCAGCAGTTTCCTTAGGGTAGTGGTTATCACGTTAGACTAACATGCAGTGGCCTGTCATGGATAGGGTTAGGGTTAGTGTAGTGGTTAATCAGTTTACTCCAGCAGTTTCCTTAGTGTAGTGGTTAATCAGTTTACTCCAGCAGTTTCCTTAGTGTAGTGGTTATCACGTTAGACTAACATGCAGTGGCCTGTCATGGATAGGGTTAGGGTTAGTGTAGTGGTTAATCAGTTTACTCCAGCAGTTTCTGTAGTGTAGTGGTTAGTTTCTGTAGTGTAGTGGTTAATCAGTTTACTCCAGCAGTTTCTGTAGTGTAGTGGTTAGTTTCTGTAGTGTAGTGGTTAATCAGTTTACTCCAGCAGTTTCTGTAGTGTAGTGGTTAGTTTCTGTAGTGTAGTGGTTAATCAGTTTACTCCAGCAGTTTCCTTAGTGTAGTGGTTAATCAGTTTACTCCAGCAGTTTCCTTAGGGTAGTGGTTATCACGTTAGACTAACATGCAGTGGCCTGTCATGGATAGGGTTAGGGTTAGTGTAGTGGTTAATCAGTTTACTCCAGCAGTTTCCTTAGTGTAGTGGTTAATCAGTTTACTCCAGCAGTTTCCTTAGTGTAGTGGTTATCACGTTAGACTAACATGCAGTGGCCTGTCATGGATAGGGTTAGGGTTAGTGTAGTGGTTAATCAGTTTACTCCAGCAGTTTCTGTAGTGTAGTGGTTAGTTTCTGTAGTGTAGTGGTTAATCAGTTTACTCCAGCAGTTTCTGTAGTGTAGTGGTTAGTTTCTGTAGTGTAGTGGTTAATCAGTTTACTCCAGCAGTTTCTGTAGTGTAGTGGTTAGTTTCTGTAGTGTAGTGGTTAATCAGTTTACTCCAGCAGTTTCCTTAGTGTAGTGGTTAATCAGTTTACTCCAGCAGTTTCCTTAGGGTAGTGGTTATCACGTTAGACTAACATGCAGTGGCCTGTCATGGATAGGGTTAGGGTTAGTGTAGTGGTTAATCAGTTTACTCCAGCAGTTTCCTTAGTGTAGTGGTTAATCAGTTTACTCCAGCAGTTTCCTTAGTGTAGTGGTTATCACGTTAGACTAACATGCAGTGGCCTGTCATGGATAGGGTTAGGGTCAGTGTAGTGGTTAATCAGTTTACTCCAGCAGTTTCTGTAGTGTAGTGGTTAGTTTCTGTAGTGTAGTGGTTAATCAGTTTACTCCAGCAGTTTCTGTAGTGTAGTGGTTAGTTTGCTGTAGTGTAGTGGTTAATCAGTTTACTCCAGCAGTTTCTGTAGTGTAGTGGTTAGTTTCTGTAGTGTAGTGGTTAATCAGTTTACTCCAGCAGTTTCCTTAGTGTAGTGTTAATCAGTTCCAGCGTTTCCTTAGGGTAGTGGTTATCAGTTAGACACATGCAGTGGCCTGTCATGATATTAGTGTAGTGGTTAATCAGTTTACTCCAGCAGTTTCCTTAGTGTAGTGGTTAATCAGTTTACTCCAGCAGTTTCCTTAGTGTAGTGGTTATCACGTTAGACTAACATGCAGTGGCCTGTCATGGATAGGGTTAGGGTCAGTGTAGTGGTTAATCAGTTTACTCCAGCAGTTTCTGTAGTGTAGTGGTTAGTTTCTGTAGTGTAGTGGTTAATCAGTTTACTCCAGCAGTTTCTGTAGTGTAGTGGTTAGTTTCTGTAGTGTAGTGGTTAATCAGTTTACTCCAGCAGTTTCTGTAGTGTAGTGGTTAGTTTCTGTAGTGTAGTGGTTAATCAGTTTACTCCAGCAGTTTCTGTAGTGTAGTGGTTAGTTTCTGTAGTGTAGTGGTTAATCAGTTTACTCCAGCAGTTTCCTTAGTGTAGTGGTTAATCAGTTTACTCCAGCAGTTTCCTTAGTGTAGTGGTTATCACGTTAGACTAACATGCAGTGGCCTGTCATGGATAGGGTTAGGGTTAGTGTAGTGGTTAATCAGTTTACTCCAGCAGTTTCCTTAGGGTAGTGGTTAGTTTCTGTAGTGTAGTGGTTAATCAGTTTACTCCAGCAGTTTCCTTAGTGTAGTGGTTATCACGTTAGACTAACATGCAGTGGCCTGTCATGGATAGGGTTAGGGTTAGTGTAGTGGTTAATCAGTTTACTCCAGCAGTTTCCTTAGTGTAGTGGTTAATCAGTTTACTCCAGCAGTTTCCTTAGTGTAGTGGTTATCACGTTAGACTAACATGCAGTGGCCTGTCATGGATAGGGTTAGGGTTAGTGTAGTGGTTAATCAGTTTACTCCAGCAGTTTCCTTAGTGTAGTGGTTAGTTTCTGTAGTGTAGTGGTTAATCAGTTTACTCCAGCAGTTTCCTTAGTGTAGTGGTTATCACGTTAGACTAACATGCAGTGGCCTGTCATGGATAGCCGTAGCACAATTTTGGTGACCTTAGTTGACCTTTTCTGTCATTTTATTTGACAGCGTTCGATCCCACCCAGGGACACATGATTATTTACAATACTTGTTACACTGTACTTAAAGCATGAATCACATGATAACAAAGTTTACTCTGTTTATTAAAATAAACACAATAGTTTATTCCCTCAGAAGTTGGTACCCTGCACTTAAAACAATAATTACATTACAAGTTTTAATAAAGTTTAATCAGTTTATGGATTTTTTTCAATTGTCTTCAATTATTTATTATAATAAGGTTTATTCCCTCAGACCAAATAGTTTTACAGGAGAGGAAGATACCCACTGTGATTAACTAGTTTTACAGGAGAGCAGGGGACCCACTATGATTAACTAGTTTTACAGGAGAGGAGGGGACCCACTGTGATTAACTAGTTTTACAGGAGGAGGGGACCCACTGTGATTAATTCGTTTTACAAGAGAGGAGGGGACCCACTGTGATTAACTTGTTTTACAGGAGAGGATGGGACCCACTGTGATTAATTCGTTTTACAGGAGAGGAGGGGACCCACTGTGATTAACTCGTTTTACAGGAGAGGAGGGGACCCACTGTGATTAACTAGATTTACAGGAGAAGAGGAGACCCACTGTGATTAACTCGTTTTACAGGAGAGGAGGGGACCCACTGTGATTAACTAGTTTTACAGGAGAGGAGGGGACCCACTGTGATTAACTAGTTTTACAGGAGAGGAGGGGACCCACTGTGATTAACTAGTTTTACAGGAGAGGAGGGGACCCACTGTGATTAACTAGTTTTACAGGAGAAGAGGAGACCCACTGTGATTAACTAGTTTTACAGGAGAGGAGGGGACCCACTGTGATTAACTAGATTTACAGGAGGAGGGGACCCACTGTGATTAACTAGTTTTACAGGAGAGGAGGGGACCCACTGTGATTAACTAGTTTTACAGGAGGAGGGGACCCACTGTGATTAATTCGTTTTACAAGAGAGGAGGGGACCCACTGTGATTAACTTGTTTTACAGGAGAGGAGGGGACCCACTGTGATTAATTCGTTTTACAGGAGAGGAGGGGACCCACTGTGATTAACTTGTTTTACAGGAGAGGAGGGGACCCACTGTGATTAACGTGTTTTACAGGAGAGGAGGGGACCCACTGTGATTAACTAGATTTACAGGAGAAGAGGAGACCCACTGTGATTAACTCGTTTTACAGGAGAGGAGGGGACCCACTGTTATTTATTATTATTATTATATTATTATTATTATTATTATTATTAATTAGTTTTACAGGAGAGGAGGGGACCCACTGTGATTAACTAGTTTCACAGGAGAGGGGACCCACTGTGATTAACTCGTTTTACAGGAGAGGAGGGGACCCACTGTGATTAACTAGTTTTACAGGAGAGGAGGGGACCCACTGTGATTAACTCGTTTTACAGGAGAGGAGGGGACCCACTGTGATTAACTCGTTTTACAGGAGAGGAGGGGACCCACTGTGATTAACTAGTTTTACAGGAGAGGAGGGGACCCACTGTGATTAACTAGTTTTACAGGAGAGGAGGGGACCCACTGTGATTAACTAGTTTTACAGGAGAGGAGGGGACCCACTGTGATTAAGTAGTTTTACAGGAGGAGGGGACCCACTGTGATTAATTCGTTTTACAAGAGAGGAGGGGACCCACTGTGATTACTTGTTTTAAGGAGAAGGGGACCCACTGTGATTAATACTTATTCAAAGCCACTATTAATTTTCGGAGAGGAGGGGACCCACTGTGATTAATTCGTTTTACAGGAGAGGAGGGGACCCACTGTGATTAACTTGTTTTACAGGAGAGGAGGGGACCCACTTTGATTAACTCGTTTTACAGGAGAGGGGACCCACTGTGATTAACTAGATTTACAGGAGAAGAGGAGACCCACTGTGATTAACTCGTTTCACAGGAGAGGAGGGGACCCAGTGTGATGAGTTAGTTTTACAGGAGAGGAGGGGACCCACTGTGATTAACTAGTTTTACAGGAGAGGAGGGGACCCACTGTGATTAACTAGTTTTACAGGAGAGGAGGGGACCCAGTGTGATGAGTTAGTTTTACAGGAGAGGAGGGGACCCACTGTGATTAACTAGTTTTACAGGAGAGGAGGGGACCCACTGTGATTAACTAGATTTACAGGAGAGGAGGGGACCCACTGTGATTAACTGAGTGCCTCTTCAGAGCAAGGCATCTATATCCTGTGATTAACTGAGTGCCTCTTCAGAGCAAGGCATCTATATCCTGTGAGATGTAACGTTTTTAAAAGCACAATCTGAAGATAATCTAATAAAATGGAATGTTCCACTTTCAATATTCTACCTCGGCAGTTACACGCTTCATGATCAACACCTATTTATTCATTTCTTAATGGAACAAACCTAGATAGTTGTTTTAGGTCTGTTTATTGTAACCAGTTTGATATGTGAATGTACATACATTGCTTTTTATTTCCTTAAAATGGCTCTCGTCTCCTTTTCACCTCATGTAACACCTGATTTACTGAACAAGAGGTGCATCTCAATAGGTGGTCCAGGTAAGTCATGACGTGGCACAAGTGGGGGATTTCCTCTTTAGTTCTCTATTGTTCCTCTATTGTTCCTCTATTGTTCCTCTATTGTTCCTCTATTGTTCCTCTATTGTTCCTCTATTGTTCCTCTATTGTTCCTCTATTGTTCCTCTATTGTTCCTCTATTGTTCCTCTATTGTTCCTCATGCAAGATGACAACACAGATTCCCATCAGACCAACACCTTGAATACCTAAAAAGTTGTCTAAAATATATTTATTTGTTATATATTATTTTGTTACCCTTTTGTGTGTGTTCTTTACTGCATTTATACCTGGGATATCGCTTTTCAAAAGTAAAAGTTCAGACATGGCTGGAGGACGTCTTGCATTTAGAGGACGTTGCATTTGCCATTTTATTGCATATAAAGACAATATTTAAATTAAAAAAACAAGAGAAGATTGCTTAACATTGAGGTTGAATTTAATGAAATCAATGGCATATTTATGAGTGTTTGGTATTTTGGTATTTGGTATTTTATTAGGATCCCCATTAGCTGTTGTTTTCTTGAATTTGTTCTGGATTTGGGTACTGTGAAAAGATCCCTGGTGGCATGTCTGGTGGGGTAAGTGTGTGTGTCAGAGCTGTGTGTAAGTTGACTATGCAAACAATTTGGGATTTTCAACACATGAATGTTTCTTTTAAAAAGAAGAAGTGATGCAGTCAGTCTCTCCTCAACTCTTAGCCAAGAGAGACTGGCATGCATAGTATTGATATCAGCCCTCTGATTACAATGAAGAGCAAGACGTGCTACTCTGTTCTGGGCCAGCTGCAGCTTAACTAGGTCTTTCCTTGCAGCACTGTGGTCCTCTGTAGCTCAGCTGGTAGAGCACGGCGCTTGAAACGCCAAGGTAGTGGGTTTGATCCCACTACCACCCATACACAAAAATGTATGCACGCATGACTGTAAGTTGCTTTGGATAAAAGCTTCTGCTAAATGGCATATTATTATTAGTACTGGACCACAGGACTGGACAATAATCATAAGACAAAACTAGAGCCTGCAGGAATTGTTTTTTGGAGTGTGGTGTCAAAAAAGTAGAGCATCTCTTTATTACGGACAGACCTCTCCCCATCTTTACAACAATTGAATCTATATGTTTTGACCATGACAGTTTACAATCTAAGGTAACACCAAGTAATTTAGTCTCCTCAACTTGTTCAACAGCCACACCATTCATTACCAGATTCAGCTCAGGTCTAGAACTTAGGGAATGATTTGTACCAAATACAATGCTCTTAGTTTTAGAGATGTTCAGGAACAGTTTATTACTGGCCACCCATTCCAAAACAGAATGCAACTCTTTGTTAAGGGTTTCAGTGACTTCATTAGCTGTGGTTGCTGATGCGTATATGGTTGAATCATCAGCATACATGGACACACATGCTTTGTTTAATGCCAGTGGCAGGTCATTAGTAACAATAGAAAAGTGTAGAGGGCCTAGAGAGCTGCCCTGCGGTACACCACACTTTACATGTTTGACATTAGAGAAGCTTCCATTAAAGAAAACCCTTTGAGTTCTATTAGATAGATAGCTCTGAATCCACGATATGGCAGATGTTGAAAGCCATAACAAGTTTTTTCAACAACAGGTTATGGTCAATAATATCAAAGGCTGCACTGAAATCTAACAGTACAGCTCCCACAATCTTCGTATTATCAATTTCTTTCAACCAATCATCAGTCATTTGTGTCAGTGCAGTACATGTTGAGTGCCCTTCTCTATAAGCATGCTGAAAGTATGTTGTTAATTTGTTTACAGAGAAATAGCATTGTATTTGGTCAAACATCATTTTTTCCAACAGTTTGCTAAGAGCTGGTAGCAAGCTGATAGGTCTACTGTTAGAACCAGTAAAGGCCGCTTTGCCACTCTTGGGTAGCGGAATTACTTTGGCTTCTCCCCAGGCCTGAGGACAAAGACTTTCCTCTAGGCTCAGATTAAAGATATGACAGATAGGAGTGGCCATAGAGTCAGCTACCATCCTCAGTAGCTTTCCATCTAAGTTGTCAATGCCGGAGGTTTGTCATTATTGATCGATAACAATAATTTTCCAGCTCTCCCACACTAACTTTACAAAATTCAAACTTGCTTTTCTTTCATTATTTGTTTTTTTTCATGCATAAATACGATGGCTCAATGTTCGTTGTTGGCATTTTCTGCCTAAGTTTGCCCACTTTGCCAATGAAGTAAACATTAAAATAATTGGCAACATCAAATGCTTTTGTGATGAATAAGCCACCTGACTCGATGAAAGATGGAGTTGAATGTGTCTTTCTGCCCATAATTTCATTTAAAGTACTCCAAAGTGTTTTTCCATCATTCTTTATATCATTGATCTTGGCTTCATAATACAGTTTCTTCTTCTTTTTGTTGAGTTTAGTCACTTAATTCCTCAATGTGCGTTAAGTCAGCCAGTCAGAAGTGCAGCCAGACTTATTAGCCACTCCTTTTGCCCCATCTCTTTTGTAAAGACTGTCCACGAGAATCCAAATAGGTCAGATCAGGTTTGCAATGAATAACTTCAATAAGACCCACTCTCACCCGTAGAGGGGGGTTAAGAGCTCACACCCTGTTGTAAATCAACAAAGAAGGCCCTCCCTCTCAAGATTCACCATAGAGGGGGGTTAAGAGCTCACACCCTGTTGTAAATCAACAAAGAAGGCCAGGCTCTCCCTCTCAAGATTCACCAAAGGAATGTCCTTTGTCTCCACAGACCGTTTCCCGCTGAAACTCCAACACATTCAAAAGAGAATATTGGAACAATATTTCTAACATAGAACGTGGGAAATGGTCAGAGGCGATCTATAGAATGTCATTTGGTTTATTATTTTGTGATGTCATTAAAAATGTTATAAAGGAAATACTGTAACTTGGAAAGTATACCCACTACATATACGAAGTGTCCATCCTATGCATTGGGCATATAATATGAAAAATGATGAAAGTGTTTTTATTAAAAGAGGGATGTGATTTGAGAACTTACATGAGATAATTGTTTTTCATAACTTTGCACAGTTAGTAGTCACCACCCAAAGTGAGGTCAGAAAGCGTGTCAACCTGACGGAACCACCCCCTTTCGAGCAGAGTGTATAAAAGTTAGGTTACGAATGAACACATTAGACCAGAAAAGCGTGAGCTGGCAGCCACACGTTTAAAATGGTTGGAACTTTGAATCTCAACACGAGGTGAAGAAAATAAACCCACCTCCCGGATAATCACTGGTACGGCTGATTACCTTTCCTAAGCAGTGGTGTAAAGTACTTAAGTAAAAATACTTAAGTCGTTTTTTGAGTATCTGTACTTCACTTTACTATTTATATTTTTGCCAACTTTTACTTTTATTCCACTACATTCCTAAAGAAAATAATGTACTTTTTACTCCATACATTTTCCCTGACACCCAAAAGTACTTGTTACATTTTGACAAGAAAATTGTCAAATTTATGCACTTATCAAGAGAACATCCCTGGTCACCCCTACTGCCTCTGATCTGGCAGACTCACTAAACACACATTCTTCGTTTATAAATGATGACTGAGTGTTGGCACGTGCCCCTGGCTATCTGTAAATTAAGAAAACAAGAAAATGGCGCCGTCTGGTTTGCTTAATATAAGGAATTTGAAATGATTTACACTTTTACTTTTACTTTTGATACTTAAGTATATTTGAGCAATTCCATTTACTTTTGATACTTAAGTATATTTAAAACTACTTTTAGACTTTTACTCAAGTAGTATTTTACTGGTTGACTTTCACTTTTACTTGAGTAATTTTCTATTAAGGTATCTTTACTTTTACTCAAGTTTGACAATTGAGTACTTTTTCCACCACTGGTCCTAAGTAAGGTTTCTTGGAAAGTGAATTTAAGTAGGACCATTGCTACTCTGCTCAAACTATCGTATTAAGCTACTCTCATCACCCCACTGGGGAACCATCGATACGGCTGGCTAGCCTATCTTCAAAGAACCAACCTCTCATCACCCCACTGAGGAACCATCGATACGGCTGGCTAGCCTATCTTCAAAGAACCAACCTCTCATCACCCCACTGAGGAACCATCGATACGGCTGGCTAGCCTATCTTCAAAGAACCAACCTCTCATCACCCCATTGGGGAACCATCGATACAGCTGGCTAGCCTATCTTCACAGAACCAACCTCTCATCACCCCACTGAGGAACCATCGATATGGCTGGCTAGCCTATCTTCAAAGAACCAACCTCTCATCACCCCACTGGGAAACCATCGATACGGCTGGCTAGCCTATCTTCAAAGAACCAACCTCTCATCACCCCACTGAGGAACCATCGATACGGCTGGCTAGCCTATCTTCAAAGAACCAACCTCTCATCACCCCACTGAGGAACCATCGATACGGCTGGCTAGCCTATCTTCAAAGAACCAACCTCTCATCACCCCACTGGGGAACCATCGATACGGCTGGCTAGCCTATCTTCAAAGAAGCAACTTCAAGAGCAAATGGAAGGAAAATCTATTCTGTAGTTCTGTTCAGGACTATGTGACAAGTTATCGGAGACTGGACAACTACGAAGAAAGACAACAGTAGAAGACTATTGGAACCATTTTTAACAATAAGAGACTTACAAGCGTGCCGTGAACAGGCCCACCCCCCTTCCAAGGTAGCCCAGTTCACCGAGAGATCCCTGGTGAACTAAGACATTTCACGTAAATACATTCATGATTTCTTACTCAATGTGGGCGGCGGTTCATGTGCCAAGTATGTAATTACTGTAGGTGAGAGTAGTTTCTGAATGTGTCAAGGTTAAGTGTCTCTGTCCCTCTCTTTCTTCCTCTCCATCTCTTCTGTTGAAAAAGCAGCCATGTTGTTGTCATTCCGCTAGGGACTTGTTTTCTCCAGTCACTAACCGGTGCAGAGAGTGTATGTTTATCCTGTGTTCCCATTTAATAAGCTAGTAAATAAATAGTTAAACACTTTTGTGTAGTATTGAGTCATAAGTAAGGCTAGAGTTTTTGCAGATGCAAGGAGGTTATGAATTTCAGAATGATGACATGATACGAGGTTATGATTAATAAGTTCACTATTTATAGATGCGATAGGTAAAGACCTTTTAGAGTTTAATTCAGGAGATGGTAACTCTTTAAAGCTCTCGTGGTGCCCCAGATCCTGATGAGTTAATTGTTACATGATTCATTTAATCGGGTAACAATTAAACATAGTTAGTTAATTAGAGCTAACAGTCTTCAGAATAATGTTAAAGTCACGTCACGACACTTTCAACCATACAGTTTTTCAATTTCTCATCAATCCATGGAGCCTTAACAGTTCTAACAGTCAGTTTCTTAACAGGTGCATGTTTATCAATAATTGGAAGAAGCAATTTCCTAAATTCATCAAGTGCAGCGTCTGGATGCTTCTTATTAATCACATCAGACCAACAAATATTTTTAACATCATCCACATAAGAGTCACAGCAAAATCTTTTGTATGATCTCTTATACACTATTTTAGGCCCAGCTTTTGGAACTTTGGCTTTCCTGGATATAGCCACTATATTGTGATCACTGCATCCAATGGGTACGGATACAGCTTTAGAACAAAGTTCTACAGTATTAGTAAAAATGTGATCAATACATGTGGATGATCTTGTTCCTGTAGTGTATGTAAACACACTGGTAGGTTAATGAATAACCTGAACCACATTACATGCACTGGTTACAGTGAGAAGCTTCCTCTTGAGCGGAAAGCTTTCTGAAAACCAGTCAATATTCAGGTCCCCAAGAAAGTAGACCTCTATGTTTACATCACACACACTATCAAGCATTTCACAAATACAGTGCATTCGGAAAGTATTCAAACCCCTTGACTTTTCCCACATTTTGTTACGTTACAGCCTTATTCTAAAATTGATTAAATTGTTTTTCCCCCCTCATCAATCTACACACAATACCCCATAATGACAAAGCAAAAACAGGTTTTTAGACATTTTTGCAAATGTTATAAAAAATAACAAACTAACAAGAGTTCAATCTTGGTTTCATCAGACCAGAGAATCTTGTTTCTCATGGTCTGAAAGTCTTTAGGTGCCTTTTGGCGAACACATAGCGGGCTGTCATGTGCCTTTTACTGAGGAGTAGCTAATGTTATAGTATTGACAGACAGTAGCCTATGGGGTGTGGAACAGAGCCACAAAACCAACCAGTGGCCAGAGATATATTACACCCATAGTGACATGACTATAGAGAATTAATAGGACAAATTAAGGAAAGGAAAGCATTTACTATATCCGGCTCACACACCAAAGGTCCCCGGTTCAAAAACGGGCGGAAAAAGAGATCTCTGACACATGTGAGAAGTACCTGATTCATAACAGAGAACTCTGCTTTTCATCAATGCCTCATGAACTCTGTTAACTCCAAGTAGGTGCTTCACGCAGCGGTTTCTGTAGTGTAGTGATTATCACATCCGAGAAGTACCTGATTCATAACAGAGAAGTCCGCTTTTCATTCATGTCTCATTATGGGAATTCATATATATGCAAGGAATATCCGTAGAATACAGTTAACTTCTTGTTTATGGACAAACCAGCATTTTCAGTAGTGTAGTGGTTATCACGTTAGCCTCACATGTGAAAGGTCCCTGGTTCAAAATCGGGCGGAAACAGACATCTCTGAAACAGTGGAGGAGAACACTCCTTTTCATGAGTGCCTCGTTATGGGAATTCATTTAAATGCAAAGAAAATCAGTAAAATTCTGTTTACTCCTTGTAGACTGTTCAACTAGCAGTTTCCGTAGTGTAGCGGTTATCACGTTTGACTCAACCGCTCTAGGTCCCTGTTTCAAAACCGTGCGGAAGCAGAGACCTCTGAGACATAAAGGAAAACTCTGTGTTTTATGTGCTCCTCATTATGGGAATACAAATACATGCAAAGAATATAAGTAAAATTCTATATACTCATTGTAGATTTTTAAACATGTAGTTTCTGTAGTGTAGTGGTTATCACGTTCGCCTCACACGCGAAAGGTCCCCCGTTCAAAACCGGGCTGCAACAGTAGCGGAGAACAACCCTTTTCATGAGGGCCTCGTTATGGGAATTCATATAAATGCAAAGAAAATCAGTAAAATTCTGTTTACTCCTTGTAGACTCTTCAACTAGCAGTTTCCGTAGTGTAGTGGTTATCACGTTTGACTCAACCGCTCTAGGTCCCTGTTTCAAAACCGTGCGGAAGCAGAGACCGCTGACACATACAAGACGTAACAGAAAACTCTGCGTTTTATGTGCTCCTCATTATGGGAACGCTAATACATGCAAAGAATATAAGTAAAATTCTATATACTCATTGTAGTTTTTTTAACACGTAGTGTCCGTAGTGTATTAGTAATCACGTTCGCTTCACACGCGAAAGGTCCCCGGTTCAAAACCGGGCGGAAACAGACATCTCTGAAACATTAGAAGAGAACATTCCTTTTCATGAGTGCCTCGTTATGGGAATTCATTTAAATGCAAAGAAAATCAGTAAAATTCTGTTTACTCCTTGTAGACTCTTCAACTAGCAGTTTCCGTAGTGTAGCGGTTATCACGTTTGACTCAACCGCTCTAGGTCCCTGTTTCAAAACCGTGCGGAAGCAGAGACCTCTGAGACATAAAGGAAAACTCTTTGTTTTATGTGCTCCTCATTATGGGAACGCAAATACATGCAAAGAATATAAGTAAAATTCTATATACTCATTGTAGTTTTTCTTGTAGTTTCCGTAGTGTAGTTGTTATCACGTTTGCCTCACATGCGAAAGGTCCCCAGTTCAAAACCGGGCGGAAACAGAGATCTCTGAAACAGTAGAGGAGAACAATCCTTTTCATGAGTGCCTCTTTATCGGAATTCATTTAAATGCAAAGAAAATCAGTAAAATTCTGTTTACTCCTTGTAGACTCTTCAACTAGCAGTTTCCGTAGTGTAGCGGTTATCACGTTTGACTCAACCGCTCTAGGTCCCTGTTTCAAAACTGTGCGGAAGCAGAGACCGCTGACACATACAAGACGTAACAGAAAACTCGGTGTTTTATGTGCTCCTCATTATGGGAACGCAAATACATGCAAAGAATATAAGTAAAATTCTATATATTCATTGTAGTTTTTTTAACACGTAGTTTCCGTAGTGTAGTGGTTTTCACGTTTGCCTCACACGCGAAAGGTCCCCGGTTCAAAACCGGGCGGAAACAGACATCTCTGAAACAGTAGAGGAGAACATTCCTTTTCATGAGTGCCTCGTTATGGCAATTCATTTAAATGCAAAGAAAATCAGTAAAATTATTTTTACTCCTTGTAGACTCTTCAACTAGCAGTTTCCGTAGTGTAGCGGTTATCACGTTTGACTCAACCGCTCTAGGTCCCTGTTTCAAAACCATGCGGAAGCAGAGACCTCTGAGACATAAAGGAAAACTCTGTGTTTTATGTGCTCCTCATTATGGGAACGCAAATACATGCAAAGAATATAAGTAAAATTCTATATACACATTGTAGTTCTTTTAACATGTGGTTTCCGTAGTGTAGTGGTTATCAAGTTCACCTCACACGTGAAAGGTCCCCGGTTCAAAACCGGGCGGAAACAGACATCTCTGAAACAGTAGAGGAGAACATTCCTTTTCATGAGTGCCTCGTTATGGGAATTCATTTAAATGCAAAGAAAATCTGTAAAATTCTGTTTACTCCTTGTAGACTCTTCAACTAGCTGTTTCCTTAGTGTAGCGGTTATCACGTTTGACTCAACCGCTCTAGGTCCCTGTTTCAATATCGTGCGGAAGCAGAGACCGCTGACACATACAAGACGTAACAGAAAACTCTGTATTTTATGTGCTCCTCATTATGGGAACGCAAATACATGCAAAGAATATAAGTAAAATTCTATATACTCATTGTAGTTTTTTAAGTATGTAGTTTCTGTAGTGTAGTGGTTATCACTTTCGCCTCACACGTGAAAGGTCCCCGGTTCAAAACCGGGCGGAAACAGCAATCTCTGAAACAGTAGCGGAGAACAATCCTTTTCATGAGTGCCTCGTTAAGGGAATTCATTTAAATGCAAAGAAAATCAGTAAAATTCTGTTTACTCCTTGTAGACTCTTCAACTAGCAGTTTCCGTAGTGTAGCGGTTATCACGTTTTACTCAACCGCTCTATGTCCCTGTTTCAAAACCGTGCGGAAGCAGAGACCGCTGACACATACAAGACGTAACAGAAAACTCGGTGTTTTATGTGCTCCTCATTATGGGAACGCAAATACATGCAAAGAATATAAGTAAAATTCTATATACTCATTGTAGTTTTTTAAACATGTGGTTTGCGTAGTGTAGTGTTTATCACGTTCCCCTCACACGCGAAAGGTCCCCGGTTCAAAACCGGGCGGAAACAGAGATCTCTGAAACAGTAGCGGAGAACAATCCTTTTCATGAGTTCCTCGTTATGGGAATTCATTTAAATGCAAATAAAATCTGTAAAATTCTGTTTACTCCTTGTAGACTCTTCAACTAGCAGTTTCCGTAGTGTAGCGGTTATCACATTTGACTCAACCGCTCTAGGTCCCTGTTTCAAAACCGTGCGGAAGCAGAGACCGCTGACACATACAAGACGTAACAGAAAACTCAGTGTTTTATGTGCTCCTCATTATGGGAACGCAAATACATGCAAAGAATATAAATAAAATTCTATATACTCATTGTAGTTCTTTTAACATGTGGTTTCCGTAGTGTAGTGGTTATCACGTTCGCCTCACACGCGAAAGGTCCCCGGTTCAAAACCGGGTGGAAACAGACATCTCTGAAACAGTAGAGGAGAACATTCCTTTTCATGAGTGCCTCGTTATGGGAATTCATTTAAATGCAAAGAAAATCAGTAAAATTCTGTTTACTCCTTGTAGACTCTTCAACTAGCAGTTTCCGTAGTGTAGCGGTTATCACATTTGACTCAACCGCTCTAGGTCCCTGTTTCAAAACCGTGCGGAAGCAGAGACCTCTGAGACATAAAGGAAAACTCTGTGTTTTATGTGCTCCTCATTATGGGAACGCAAATACATGCAAAGAATATAAGTAAAATTCTATATACTCATTGTCGTTTTTTAAACATGTAATTTCCGTAGTGTAGTGGTTAGCACGTTCGCCTCACAAGTGAAAGGTCCCCGGTTCAAAACCGGGCGGAAACAGACATCTCTGAAACAGTAGAGGAGAACATTCCTTTTCATGAGTGCCTCGTTATGGGAATTCATTTAAATGCAAAGAAAATCAGTACAATTCTGTTTACTCCTTGTAGACTCTTCAACTAGCAGTTTCCGTAGTGTAGCGGTTATCACGTTTTACTCAACCGCTCTATGTCCCTGTTTCAAAACCGTGCGGAAGCAGAGACCGCTGACACATAAAGACAAGAAAACTCTGTGTTTTATGTGCTCCTCATTATGGGAACGCAAATACATGCAAAGAATATAAGTAAAATTCTATATACTCATTGTAGTTTTTTAAACATGTAGTTTGCGTAGTGTAGTGGTTATCACGTTCGCCTCACAAGCGAAAGGTCCCCGGTTCAAAACCGGGCGGAAACAGACATCTCTGAAACAGTAGAGGAGAACATTCCTTTTCATGAGTGCCTCGTTATGGGAATTCATTTAAATGCAAATAAAATCTGTAAAATTCTGTTTACTCCTTGTAGACTCTTCAACTAGCAGTTTCCGTAGTGTAGCGGTTATCACGTTTGACTCAACCGCTCTAGGTCCCTGTTTCAAAACCGTGCGGAAGCAGAGACCCTCTGAGACATAAAAGACGTAACAGAAAACTCTGTGTTTTATGTGCTCCTCATTATGGGAACGCAAATACATGCAAAGAATATAAGTAAAATTCTATATACTCATTGTAGTTCTTTTTAACATGTGGTTTCCGTAGTGTAGTGGTTATCACGTTCGCCTCACACGCGAAAGGTCCCCGGTTCAAAACCGGGCGGAAACAGACATCTCTGAAACAGTAGAGGAGAACATTCCTTTTCATGAGTGCCTCGTTATGGGAATTCATTTAAATGCAAAGAAAATCTGTAAAATTCTGTTTACTCCTTGTAGACTCTTCAACTAGCAGTTTCCGTAGTGTAGCGGTTATCACATTTGACTCAACCGCTCTAGGTCCCTGTTTCAATACCGTGCGGAAGCAGAGACCGCTGAGACATAAAGGAAAACTCTGTGTTTTATGTGCTCCTCATTATGGGAACGCAAATACATGCAAAGAATATAAGTAAAATTCTATATACTCATTGTAGTTTTTTAAAGCATGTAGTTTCCGTAGTGTAGTGGTTATCACGTTCGCCTCACACGCGAAAGGTCCCCGGTTCAAAACCGGGTGGAAACAGAGATCTCGAAACAGTAGCGGAGAACAATCCTTTTCATGAGTGCCTCGTTATGGGAATTCATTTAAATGCAAAGAAAATCAGTAAAATTCTGTTTACTCCTTGTAGACTCTTCAACTAGCAGTTTCCGTAGTGTAGCGGTTATCACGTTTTGACTCAACCGCTCTATGTCCCTGTTTCAAAACCGTGCGGAAGCAGAGACCTCTGAGACATAAAGGAAAACTCTGTGTTTTATGTGCTCCTCATTATGGGAACGCAAATACATGCAAAGAATATAAGTAAAATTCTATATACTCATTGTAGTTTTTTAAACATGTGGTTTGCGTAGTGTAGTGTTTATCACGTTCCCCTCACACGCGAAAGGTCCCCGGTTCAAAACCGGGCGGAAACAGAGATCTCTGAAACAGTAGCGGAGAACAATCCTTTTCATGAGTTCCTCGTTATGGGAATTCATTTAAATGCAAAGAAAATCTGTAAAATTCTGTTTACTCCTTGTAGACTCTTCAACTAGCAGTTTCCGTAGTGTAGCGGTTATCACGTTTGACTCAACCGCTCTAGGTCCCTGTTTCAAAACCGTGCGGAAGCAGAGACCGCTGACACATACAAGGTGAAAACTCGGTGTTTTATGTGCTCCTCATTATGGGAACGCAAATACATGCAAAGAATATAAGTAAAATTCTATATACTCATTGTAGTTTTTTTAACATGTGGTTTCCGTAGTGTAGTGGTTTTCACGTTCGCCTCACACGCGAAAGGTCCCCGGTTCAAAACCGGGCGGAAACAGACATCTCTGAAACAGTAGAGGAGAACATTCCTTTTCATGAGTGCCTCGTTATGGGAATTCATTTAAATGCAAAGAAAATCTGTACAATTCTGTTTACTCCTTGTAGACTCTTCAACTAGCAGTTTCCGTAGTGTAGCGGTTATCAGGTTTGACTCAACCGCTCTAGGTCCCTGTTTCAAAACCGTGCGGAAGCAGAGACCTCTGAGACATAAAGGAAAACTCTGTGTTTTATGTGCTCCTCATTATGGGAACGCAAATACATGCAAAGAATATAAGTAAAATTCTATATACTCATTGTAGTTTTTTAACATGTGGTTTCCGTAGTGTAGTGGTTATCACGTTCGCCTCACACGTGAAAGGTCCCCAGTTCAAAACCGGGCGGAAACAGAGATCTCTGAAACAGTAGAGGAGAACATTCCTTTTCATGAGTGCCTCGTTATGGGAATTCATTTAAATGGAAAGAAAATCTGTAAAATTCTGTTTACTCCTTGTAGACTCTTCAACTAGCAGTTTCCGTAGTGTAGCGGTTATCACGTTTGACTCAACCGCTCTAGGTCCCTGTTTCAAAACCGTGCGGAAGCAGAGACCGCTGACACATACAAGACGTAACAGAAAACTCTGTGTTTTATGTGCTCCTCATTATGGGAACGCAAATACATGCAAAGAATATCAGTAAAATTCTATATACTCATTGTAGTTTTTCTTGTAGTTTCTGTAGTGTAGTGGTTATCACGTTCGCCTCACATGCGAAAAGTCCCCGGTTCAAAACCGGGCGGAAACAGAGATCTCTGAAACAGTAGCGGAGAACAATCCTTTTCATGAGTGCCTCTTTATGGGAATTCATTTAAATGCAAAGAAAATCAGTAAAATTCTGATTACTCCTTGTAGACTCTTCAACTAGCAGTTTCCGTAGTGTAGCGGTTATCACGTTTGACTCAACCGCTCTAGGTCCCTGTTTCAAAACCGTGCGGAAGCAGAGACCGCTGACACATACAAGACGTAACAGAAAACTCGGTGTTTTATGTGCTCCTCATTATGGGAACGCAAATACATGCAAAGAATATAAGTAAAATTCTATATACTCATTGTAGTTTTTTAAACATGTGGTTTCCGTAGTGTAGTGGTTATCACGTTCGCCTCACACGCGAAAGGTCCCCGGTTCAAAACCGGGCGGAAACAGAGATCTCTGAAACAGTAGCGGAGAACAATCCTTTTCATGAGTGCCTCGTTATGGGAATTCATTTAAATGCAAAGAAAATCTGTAAAATTCTGTTTACTCCTTGTAGACTCTTCAACTAGCAGTTTCCGTAGTGTAGCGGTTATCACGTTTGACTCAACCGCTCTAGGTCCCTGTTTCAAAACCGTGCGGAAGCAGAGACCGCTGACACATACAAGACGTAACAGAAAACTCAGTGTTTTATGTGCTCCTCATTATGGGAACGCAAATACATGCAAAGAATATAAATAAAATTCTATATACTCATTGTAGTTTTTTTAACATGTGGTTTCCGTAGTGTAGTGGTTATCACGTTCGCCTCACACGCGAAAGGTCCCCGGTTCAAAACCGGGCGGAAACAGACATCTCTGAAACAGTAGAGGAGAACATTCCTTTTCATGAGTGCCTCGTTATGGGAATTCATTTAAATGCAAAGAAAATCAGTAAAATTCTGTTTACTCCTTGTAGACTCTTCAACTAGCAGTTTCCGTAGTGTAGCGGTTATCACATTTGACTCAACCGCTCTAGGTCCCTGTTTCAAAACCGTGCGGAAGCAGAGACCTCTGAGACATAAAGGAAAACTCTGTGTTTTATGTGCTCCTCATTATGGGAACGCAAATACATGCAAAGAATATAAGTAAAATTCTATATACTCATTGTAGTTTTTTAAACATGTAATTTCCGTAGTGTAGTGGTTATCACGTTCGCCTCACATGCGAAAGGTCCCCGTTTCAAAACCGGGCGGAAACAGAGATCTCTGAAACAGTAGCGGAGAACAATCCTTTTCATGAGTGCCTCGTTATGGGAATTCATTTAAATGCAAAGAAAATCAGTAAAATTCTGTTTACTCCTTGTAGACTCTTCAACTAGCAGTTTCCGTAGTGTAGCGGTTATCACGTTTGACTCAACCGCTCTAGGTCCCTGTTTCAAAACCGTGCGGAAGCAGAGACCTCTGAGACATAAAGGAAAACTCTGTGTTTTATGTGCTCCTCATTATGGGAACGCAAATACATGCAAAGAATATAAGTAAAATTCTATATACTCATTGTAGTTTTTTAAACATGTGGTTTGCGTAGTGTAGTGTTTATCACGTTCCCCTCACACGCGAAAGGTCCCCGGTTCAAAACCGGGCGGAAACAGAGATCTCTGAAACAGTAGCGGAGAACAATCCTTTTCATGAGTTCCTCGTTATGGGAATTCATTTAAATGCAAATAAAATCTGTAAAATTCTGTTTACTCCTTGTAGACTCTTCAACTAGCAGTTTCCGTAGTGTAGCGGTTATCACGTTTGACTCAACCGCTCTAGGTCCCTGTTACAAAACCGTGCGGAAGCAGAGACCTCTGAGACATAAAGGAAAACTCTGTGTTTTATGTGCTCCTCATTATGGGAACGCAAATACATGCAAAGAATATAAGTAAAATTCTATATACTCATTGTAGTTTTTTTAACATGTGGTTTCCGTAGTGTAGTGGTTATCACGTTCGCCTCACACGTGAAAGGTCCCCAGTTCAAAACCGGGCGGAAACAGAGATCTCTGAAACAGTAGAGGAGAACATTCCTTTTCATGAGTGCCTCGTTATGGAAATTCATTTAAATGGAAAGAAAATCTGTAAAATTCTGTTTACTCCTTGTAGACTCTTCAACTAGCTGTTTCCTTAGTGTAGCGGTTATCACGTTTGACTCAACTGCTCTAGGTCCCTGTTTCAATATCGTGCGGAAGCAGAGACCGCTGACACATACAAGACGTAACAGAAAACTCTGTATTTTATGTGCTCCTCATTATGGGAACGCAAATACATGCAAAGAATATAAGTAAAATTCTATATACTCATTGTAGTTTTTTAAGTATGTAGTTTCCGTAGTGTAGTGGTTATCAAGTTCGCCTCACACGCGAAAAGTCCCCGGTTCAAAACTGGGTGGAAACAGCGATCTCTGAAACAGTAGCGGAGAACAATCCTTTTCATGAGTGCCTCGTTATGGGAATTCATTTAAATGCAAAGAAAATCAGTAAAATTCTGTTTACTCCTTGTAGACTCTTCAACTAGCAGTTTCCGTAGTGTAGCGGTTATCACGTTTTACTCAACCGCTCTATGTCCCTGTTTCAAAACCGTGCGGAAGCAGAGACCGCTGACACATACAAGACGTAACAGAAAACTCAGTGTTTTATGTGCTCCTCATTATGGGAACGCAAATACATGCAAAGAATATAAATAAAATTCTATATACTCATTGTAGTTTTTTAACATGTGGTTTCCGTAGTGTAGTGGTTATCACGTTCGCCTCACACGCGAAAGGTCCCCGGTTCAAAACCGGGCGGAAACAGACATCTCTGAAACAGTAGAGGAGAACATTCCTTTTCATGAGTTCCTCGTTATGGGAATTCATTTAAATGCAAAGAAAATCAGTAAAATTCTGTTTACTCCTTGTAGACTCTTCAACTAGCAGTTTCCGTAGTGTAGCGGTTATCACATTTGACTCAACCGCTCTAGGTCCCTCTTTCAAAACCGTGCGGAAGCAGAGACCTCTGAGACATAAAGGAAAACTCTGTGTTTTATGTGCTCCTCATTATGGGAACGCAAATACATGCAAAGAATATAAGTAAAATTCTATATACTCATTGTAGTTTTTTTAACATGTGGTTTCCGTAGTGTAGTGGTTATCACGTTCGCCTCACACGTGAAAGGTCCCCAGTTCAAAACCGGGCGGAAACAGAGATCTCTGAAACAGTAGAGGAGAACATTCCTTTTCATGAGTGCCTCGTTATGGGAATTCATTTAAATGCAAAGAAAATCAGTACAATTCTGTTTACTCCTTGTAGACTCTTCAACTAGCTGTTTCCTTAGTGTAGCGGTTATCACGTTTGACTCAACCGCTCTAGGTCCCTGTTTCAAAACCGTGCGGAAGCAGAGACCGCTGACACATACAAGACGTAACAGAAAACTCTGTATTTTATGTGCTCCTCATTATGGGAACGCAAATACATGCAAAGAATATAAGTAAAATTCTATATACTCATTGTAGTTTTTTAAGTATGTAGTTTCCGTAGTGTAGTGGTTATCACGTTCAGCCTCACGCTGAAAAGTCCCCGGTTCAAAACCGGGTGGAAACAGCGATCTCTGAAACAGTAGAGGAGAACAATCCTTTTCATGAGTGCCTCGTTATGGGAATTCATTTAAATGGAAAGAAAATCTGTAAAATTCTGTTTACTCCTTGTAGACTCTTCAACTAGCTGTTTCCTTAGTGTAGCGGTTATCACATTTGACTCAACTGCTCTAGGTCCCTGTTTCAATATCGTGCGGAAGCAGAGACCGCTGACACATACAAGACGTAACAGAAAACTCTGTATTTTATGTGCTCCTCATTATGGGAACGCAAATACATGCAAAGAATATAAGTAAAATTCTATATACTCATTGTAGTTTTTAAAGTATGTAGTTTCCGTAGTGTAGTGGTTATCACGTTCGCCTCACACGCGAAAAGTCCCCGGTTCAAAACCGGGTGGAAACAGCACTCGAACAGTAGCGGAGAACAATCCTTTTCATGAGTGCCTCGTTATGGGAATTCATTTAAATGCAAAGAAAATCAGTAAAATTCTGTTTACTCCTTGTAGACTCTTCAACTAGCAGTTTCCGTAGTGTAGCGGTTATCACGTTTTACTCAACCGCTCTATGTCCCTGTTTCAAAACCGTGCGGAAGCAGAGACCGCTGACACATACAAGACGTAACAGAAAACTCGGTGTTTTATGTGCTCCTCATTATGGGAACGCAAATACATGCAAAGAATATAAGTAAAATTCTATATACTCATTGTAGTTTTTTAAACATGTGGTTTTGCGTAGTGTAGTGTTTATCACGTTCCCCTCACACGCGAAAGGTCCCCGGTTCAAAACCGGGGCGGAAACAGAGATCTCTGAAACAGTAGCGGAGAACAATCCTTTTCATGAGTTCCTCGTTATGGGAATTCATTTAAATGCAAAGAAAATCTGTAAAATTCTGTTTACTCCTTGTAGACTCTTCAACTAGCAGTTTCCGTAGTGTAGCGGTTATCACATTTGACTCAACCGCTCTAGGTCCCTGTTTCAAAACCGTGCGGAAGCAGAGACCGCTGACACATACAAGGCGAAAACTCAGTGTTTTATGTGCTCCTCATTATGGGAACGCAAATACATGCAAAGAATATAAGTAAAATTGTATATACTCATTGTAGTTTTTTTAACATGTGGTTTCCGTAGTGTAGTGGTTATCAAGTTCGCCTCACACGCGAAAGGTCCCCGGTTCAAAACCGGGCGGAAACAGACATCTCTGAAACAGTAGAGGAGAACATTCCTTTTCATGAGTGCCTCGTTATGGGAATTCATTTAAATGCAAAGAAAATCAGTAAAATTCTGTTTACTCCTTGTAGACTCTTCAACTAGCAGTTTCCGTAGTGTAGCGGTTATCACATTTGACTCAACCGCTCTAGGTCCCTCTTTCAAAACCGTGCGGAAGCAGAGACCTCTGAGACATAAAGGAAAACTCTGTGTTTTATGTGCTCCTCATTATGGGAACGCAAATACATGCAAAGAATATAAGTAAAATTCTATATACTCATTGTAGTTTTTTTAACATGTGGTTTCCGTAGTGTAGTGGTTATCACGTTGCCTCACACGTGAAAGGTCCCCAGTTCAAAACTGGGGCGGAAACAGAGATCTCTGAAACAGTAGAGGAGAACATTCCTTTTCATGAGTGCCTCGTTATGGGAATTCATTTAAATGGAAAGAAAATCTGTAAAATTCTGTTTACTCCTTGTAGACTCTTCAACTAGCTGTTTCCTTAGTGTAGCGGTTATCACGTTTGACTCAACCGCTCTAGGTCCCTGTTTCAAAACCGTGCGGAAGCAGAGACCGCTGACACATACAAGACGTAACAGAAAACTCTGTATTTTATGTGCTCCTCATTATGGGAACGCAAATACATGCAAAGAATATAAGTAAAATTCTATATACTCATTGTAGTTTTTTAAGTATGTAGTTTCCGTAGTGTAGTGGTTATCACGTTCGCCTCACACGCGAAAAGTCCCCGGTTCAAAACCGGGTGGAAACAGCGATCTCTGAAACAGTAGCGGAGAACAATCCTTTTCATGAGTGCCTCGTTATGGGAATTCATTTAAATGGAAAGAAAATCTGTAAAATTCTGTTTACTCCTTGTAGACTCTTCAACTAGCTGTTTCCTTAGTGTAGCGGTTATCACATTTGACTCAACTGCTCTAGGTCCCTGTTTCAATATCGTGCGGAAGCAGAGACCGCTGACACATACAAGACGTAACAGAAAACTCTGTATTTTATGTGCTCCTCATTATGGGAACGCAAATACATGCAAAGAATATAAGTAAAATTCTATATACTCATTGTAGTTTTTAAAGTATGTAGTTTCCGTAGTGTAGTGGTTATCACGTTCGCCTCACACGCGAAAAGTCCCCGGTTCAAAACCGGGTGGAAACAGTAGCGGAGAACAATCCTTTTCATGAGTGCCTCGTTATGGGAATTCATTTAAATGCAAAGAAAATCAGTAAAATTCTGTTTACTCCTTGTAGACTCTTCAACTAGCAGTTTCCGTAGTGTAGCGGTTATCACGTTTTACTCAACCGCTCTATGTCCCTGTTTCAAAACCGTGCGGAAGCAGAGACCGCTGACACATACAAGACGTAACAGAAAACTCGGTGTTTTATGTGCTCCTCATTATGGGAACGCAAATACATGCAAAGAATATAAGTAAAATTCTATATACTCATTGTAGTTTTTTAAACATGTGGTTTGCGTAGTGTAGTGTTTATCACGTTCCCCTCACACGCGAAAGGTCCCCGGTTCAAAACCGGGCGGAAACAGAGATCTCTGAAACAGTAGCGGAGAACAATCCTTTTCATGAGTTCCTCGTTATGGGAATTCATTTAAATGCAAAGAAAATCTGTAAAATTCTGTTTACTCCTTGTAGACTCTTCAACTAGCAGTTTCCGTAGTGTAGCGGTTATCACATTTGACTCAACCGCTCTAGGTCCCTGTTTCAAAACCGTGCGGAAGCAGAGACCGCTGACACATACAAGACGTAACAGAAAACTCGGTGTTTTATGTGCTCCTCATTATGGGAACGCAAATACATGCAAAGAATATAAGTAAAATTCTATATACTCATTGTAGTTTTTTTAACATGTGGTTTCCGTAGTGTAGTGGTTATCACGTTCGCCTCACACGCGAAAGGTCCCCGGTTCAAAACCGGGCGGAAACAGACATCTCTGAAACAGTAGAGGAGAACATTCCTTTTCATGAGTGCCTCGTTATGGGAATTCATTTAAATGCAAAGAAAATCAGTAAAATTCTGTTTACTCCTTGTAGACTCTTCAACTAGCAGTTTCCGTAGTGTAGCGGTTATCACATTTGACTCAACCGCTCTAGGTCCCTGTTTCAAAACCGTGCGGAAGCAGAGACCTCTGAGACATAAAGGAAAACTCTGTGTTTTATGTGCTCCTCATTATGGGAACGCAAATACATGCAAAGAATATAAGTAAAATTCTATATACTCATTGTAATTTTTTTAACATGTGGTTTCCGTAGTGTAGTGGTTATCACGTTCGCCTCACACGTGAAAGGTCCCCAGTTCAAAACCGGGCGGAAACAGAGATCTCTGAAACAGTAGAGGAGAACATTCCTTTTCATGAGTGCCTCGTTATGGGAATTCATTTAAATGGAAAGAAAATCTGTAAAATTCTGTTTACTCCTTGTAGACTCTTCAACTAGCTGTTTCCTTAGTGTAGCGGTTATCACGTTTGACTCAACCGCTCTAGGTCCCTGTTTCAAAACCGTGCGGAAGCAGAGACCGCTGACACATACAAGACGTAACAGAAAACTCTGTATTTTATGTGCTCCTCATTATGGGAACGCAAATACATGCAAAGAATATAAGTAAAATTCTATATACTCATTGTAGTTTTTTAAGTATGTAGTTTCCGTAGTGTAGTGGTTATCACGTTCGCCTCACACGCGAAAAGTCCCCGGTTCAAAACCGGGTGGAAACAGCGATCTCTGAAACAGTAGCGGAGAACAATCCTTTTCATGAGTGCCTCGTTATGGGAATTCATTTAAATGCAAAGAAAATCAGTAAAATTCTGTTTACTCCTTGTAGACTCTTCAACTAGCAGTTTCCGTAGTGTAGCGGTTATCACGTTTTACTCAACCGCTCTATGTCCCTGTTTCAAAACCGTGCGGAAGCAGAGACCGCTGACACATACAAGACGTAACAGAAAACTCGGTGTTTTATGTGCTCCTCATTATGGGAACGCAAATACATGCAAAGAATATAAGTAAAATTCTATATACTCATTGTAGTTTTTTAAACATGTGGTTTGCGTAGTGTAGTGTTTATCACGTTCCCCTCACACGCTGAAAGGTCCCCGGTTCAAAACCCGGGCGGAAACAGAGATCTCTGAAACAGTAGCGGAGAACAATCCTTTTCATGAGTTCCTCGTTATGGGAATTCATTTAAATGCAAAGAAAATCTGTAAAATTCTGTTTACTCCTTGTAGACTCTTCAACTAGCAGTTTCCGTAGTGTAGCGGTTATCACGTTTGACTCAACCGCTCTAGGTCCCTGTTTCAAAACCGTGCGGAAGCAGAGACCGCTGACACATACAAGACGTAACAGAAAACTCAGTGTTTTATGTGCTCCTCATTATGGGAACACAAATACATGCAAAGAATATAAGTAGAATTCTATATACTCATTGTAGTTTTTTTAACATGTGGTTTCCGTAGTGTAGTGGTTATCACGTTCGCCTCACATGTTAAAGGTCCCCGGTTCAAAACCTGGGCGGAAACAGACATCTCTGAAACAGTAGAGGAGAACATTCCTTTTCATGAGTGCCTCGTTATGGGAATTCATTTAAATGCAAAGAAAATCAGTAAAATTCTGTTTACTCCTTGTAGACTCTTCAACTAGCAGTTTCCGTAGTGTAGCGGTTATCACGTTTTACTCAACCGCTCTAGGTCCCTGTTTCAAAACCGTGCGGAAGCAGAGACCGCTGACACATACAAGACGTAACAGAAAACTCGGTGTTTTATGTGCTCCTCATTATGGGAACGCAAATACATGCAAAGAATATAAGTAAAATTCTATATACTCATTGTAGTTTTTTAAACATGTGGTTTGCGTAGTGTAGTGTTTATCACGTTCCCCTCACACGCGAAAGGTCCCCGGTTCAAAACCGGGCGGAAACAGAGATCTCTGAAACAGTAGCGGAGAACAATCCTTTTCATGAGTTCCTCGTTATGGGAATTCATTTAAATGCAAAGAAAATCTGTAAAATTCTGTTTACTCCTTGTAGACTCTTCAACTAGCAGTTTCCGTAGTGTAGCGGTTATCACGTTTGACTCAACCGCTCTAGGTCCCTGTTTCAAAACAATGCGGAAGCAGAGACCGCTGACACATACAAGACGTAACAGAAAACTCAGTGTTTTATGTGCTCCTCATTATGGGAACGCAAATACATGCAAAGAATATAAGTAAAATTCTATATACTCATTGTAGTTTTTTAAACATGTAATTTCCGTAGTGTAGTGGTTATCACGTTCGCCTCACACGCGAAAGGTCCCCGTTTCAAAACCGGGCGGAAACAGACATCTCTGAAACAGTAGAGGAGAACATTCCTTTTCATGAGTGCCTCGTTATGGGAATTCATTTAAATGCAAAGAAAATCAGTAAAATTATGTTTACTCCTTGTAGACTCTTCAACTAGCAGTTTCCGTAGTTTAGCGGTTATCACGTTTGACTCAACCGCTCTAGGTCCCTGTTTCAAAACCGTGCGGAAGCAGAGACCTCTGAGACATAAAGGAAAACTCGGTGTTTTATGTGCTCCTCATTAATGGAACGCAAATACATGCAAAGAATATAAGTAAAATTCTATATACTCATTGTAGTTTTTTGAATATGTAGTTTCCGTAGTGTAGTGGTTATCACGTTCGCCTCACACGCGAAAGGTCCCCGTTTCAAAACCGGGCGGAAACAGAGATCTCTGAAACAGTAGCGGAGAACAATCCTTTTCATGAGTGCCTCGTTATGGGAATTCATTTAAATGCAAAGAAAATCAGTAAAATTCTGTTTACTCCTTGTAGACTCTTCAACTAGCAGTTTCCGTAGTGTAGCGGTTATCACGTTTGACTCAACCGCTCTAGGTCCCTGTTTCAAAACCGTGCGGAAGCAGAGACCTCTGAGACATAAAGGAAAACTCTGTGTTTTATGTGCTCCTCATTATGGGAACGCAAAAACATGCAAAGAATATAAGTAAAATTCTATATACTAATTGTAGTTTCTGTAACATGTAGTTTCCGTAGTGTAGTGGTTATCACGTACGCCTTACACGCGAAAGGTCCCCGGTTCAAAACCGGGCGGAAACAGAGATCTCTGAAACAGTGGAGGAGAACATTCCTTTTCATGAGTGCCTCGTTATGGGAATTCATTTAAATGCAAAGAAAATCAGTACAATTCTGTTTACTCCTTGTAGACTCTTCAACTAGCAGTTTCCGTAGTGTAGCGGTTATCACGTTTGACTCAACCGCTCTAGGTCCCTGTTTCAAAACCGTGCGGAAGCAGAGACCGCTGACACATACAAGACGTAACAGAAAACTCAGTGTTTTATGTGCTCCTCATTATGGGAACGCAAATACATGCAAAGAATATAAATAAAATTCTATATACTCATTGTAGTTTTTTTAACATGTGGTTTCCGTAGTGTAGTGGTTACCACGTTCGCCTCACACGGAAAGGTCCCCGGTTCAAAACCGGGGCGGAAACAGACATCTCTGAAACAGTAGAGGAGAACATTCCTTTTCATGAGTGCCTCGTTATGGGAATTCATTTAAATGCAAAGAAAATCAGTAAAATTCTGTTTACTCCTTGTAGACTCTTCAACTAGCAGTTTCCGTAGTGTAGCGGTTATCACGTTTTACTCAACCGCTCTATGTCCCTGTTTCAAAACCGTGCGGAAGCAGAGACCGCTGACACATACAAGACGTAACAGAAAACTCGGTGTTTTATGTGCTCCTCATTATGGGAACGCAAATACATGCAAAGAATATAAGTAAAATTCTATATACTCATTGTAGTTTTTTAAGCATGTGGTTTGCGTAGTGTAGTGTTTATCACGTTCCCCTCACACGCGAAAGGTCCCCGGTTCAAAACCGGGCGGAAACAGAGATCTCTGAAACAGTAGCGGAGAACAATCCTTTTCATGAGTTCCTCGTTATGGGAATTCATTTAAATGCAAAGAAAATCTGTAAAATTCTGTTTACTCCTTGTAGACTCTTCAACTAGCAGTTTCCGTAGTGTAGCGGTTATCACGTTTGACTCAACCGCTCTAGGTCCCTGTTTCAAAACCGTGCGGAAGCAGAGACCGCTGACACATACAAGACGTAACAGAAAACTCAGTGTTTTATGTGCTCCTCATTATGGGAACGCAAATACATGCAAAGAATATAAATAAAATTCTATATACTCATTGTAGTTTTTTTAACATGTGGTTTCCGTAGTGTAGTGGTTATCACGTTCGCCTCACACGCGAAAGGTCCCCGGTTCAAAACCGGGCGGAAACAGACATCTCTGAAACAGTAGAGGAGAACATTCCTTTTCATGAGTGCCTCGTTATGGGAATTCATTTAAATGCAAAGAAAATCAGTAAAATTCTGTTTACTCCTTGTAGACTCTTCAACTAGCAGTTTCCGTAGTGTAGCGGTTATCACGTTTTACTCAACCGCTCTATGTCCCTGTTTCAAAACCGTGCGGAAGCAGAGACCGCTGACACATACAAGACGTAACAGAAAACTCGGTGTTTTATGTGCTCCTCATTATGGGAACGCAAATACATGCAAAGAATATAAGTAAAATTCTATATACTCATTGTAGTTTTTTAACATGTGGTTTGCGTAGTGTAGTGTTTATCACGTTCCCCTCACACGCGAAAGGTCCCCGGTTCAAAACCGGGCGGAAACAGAGATCTCTGAAACAGTAGCGGAGAACAATCCTTTTCATGAGTTCCTCGTTATGGGTATTCATTTAAATGCAAAGAAAATCTGTAAAATTCTGTTTACTCCTTGTAGACTCTTCAACTAGCAGTTTCCGTAGTGTAGCGGTTATCACGTTTGACTCAACCGCTCTAGGTCCCTGTTTCAAAACAATGCGGAAGCAGAGACCGCTGACACATACAAGACGTAACAGAAAACTCAGTGTTTTATGTGCTCCTCATTATGGGAACGCAAATACATGCAAAGAATATAAATAAAATTCTATATACTCATTGTAGTTTTTTTAACATGTGGTTTCTGTAGTGTAGTGGTTATCACGTTCGCCTCACACGCGAAAGGTCCCCGGTTCAAAACCGGGCGGAAACAGACATCTCTGAAACAGTAGAGGAGAACATTCCTTTTCATGAGTGCCTCGTTATGGGAATTCATTTAAATGCAAAGAAAATCAGTAAAATTCTGTTTACTCCTTGTAGACTCTTCAACTAGCAGTTTCCGTAGTGTAGCGGTTATCACATTTGACTCAACCGCTCTAGGTCCCTGTTTCAAAACCGTGCGGAAGCAGAGACCTCTGAGACATAAAGGAAAACTCTGTGTTTTATGTGCTCCTCATTATGGGAACGCAAATACATGCAAAGAATATAAGTAAAATTCTATATACTCATTGTAGTTTTTTAAACATGTAATTTCCGTAGTGTAGTGGTTATCACGTTCGCCTCACACGCGAAAGGTCCCCGTTTCAAAACCGGGCGGAAACAGAGATCTCTGAAACAGTAGCGGAGAACAAGCCTTTTCATGAGTGCCTCGTTATGGGAATTCATTTAAATGCAAAGAAAATCTGTAAAATTCTGTTTACTCCTTGTAGACTCTTCAACTAGCAGTTTCCGTAGTGTAGCGGTTATCACGTTTGACTCAACCGCTCTAGGTCCCTGTTTCAAAACCATGCGGAAGCAGAGACAGCTGACACATACAAGACGTAACAGAAAACTCGGTGTTTTAAGTGCTCCTCATTATGGGAACGCAAAAACATGCAAAGAATATAAGTAAAATTCTATATACTAATTGTAGTTTTTGTAACATGTAGTTTCCGTAGTGTAGTGGTTATCACGTCGCCTTACACGCGAAAAGGTCCCCGGTTCAAAACCGGGTGGAAACAGAGATCTCTGAAACAGTAGAGGAGAACATTCCTTTTCATGAGTGCCTCGTTATGGGAATTCATTTAAATGCAAAGAAAATCAGTACAATTCTGTTTACTCCTTGTAGACTCTTCAACTAGCAGTTTCCTTAGTGTAGCGGTTATCACGTTTGACTCAACCGCTCTAGGTCTCTGTTTCAAAACCGTGCGGAAGCAGAGACCTCTGAGACATAAAGGAAAACTCTGTGTTTTATGTGCTCCTCATTATGGGAACGCAAATACATGCAAAGAATATAAGTAAAATTCTATATACTCATTGTAGTTTTTTTAACATGTAGTTTCCGTAGTGTAGTGGTTATCACGTTCGCCTCACACGCGAAAAGTCCCCGGTTCAAAACCGGGCGGAAACAGAGATCTCTGAAACAGTAGAGGAGAACATTCCTTTTCATGAGTGCCTCGTTATGGGAATTCATTTAAATGCAAAGAAAATCAGTAAAATTCTGTTTACTCCTTGTAGACTCTTCAACTAGCAGTTTCCTTAGTGTAGCGGTTATCACGTTTGACTCAACCGCTCTAGGTTCCTGTTTCAAAACCGTGAAGAAGCAGAGACCGCTGACACATACAAGACGTAACAGAAAACTCTGCGTATTATGGGAACGCAAATACATGCAAAGAATATAAGTAAAATTCTATATACTCATTGTAGTTTTTTAAACATGTAGTTTCCGTAGTGTAGTGGTTATCACATTCGCCTCACACGCGAAAGGTCCCCGGTTCAAAACCGGGCGGAAACAGAGATCTCTGAAACAGTAGCGGAGAACAATCCTTTTCATGAGTGCCTCGTTATGGGAATTCATTTAAATGCAAAGAAAATCTGTAAAATTCTGTTTACTCCTTGTAGACTCTTCAACTAGCAGTTTCCGTAGTGTAGCGGTTATCACGTTTGACTCAACCGCTCTAGGTCCCTGTTTCAAAACCATGCGGAAGCAGAGACAGCTGACACATACAAGACGTAACAGAAAACTCGGTGTTTTATGTGCTCCTCATTATGGGAACGCAAATACATGCAAAGAATATAAGTAAAATTCTATATACTCATTGTAGTTTTTGTAACATGTAGTTTCCGTAGTGTAGTGGTTATCACGTACGCCTTACACGCGAAAGGTCCCCGGTTCAAAACCGGGTGGAAACAGAGATCTCTGAAACAGTAGAAGAGAACATTCCTTTTCATGAGTGCCTCGTTATGGGAATTCATTTAAATGCAAAGAAAATCAGTACAATTCTGTTTACTCCTTGTAGACTCTTCAACTAGCAGTTTCCTTAGTGTAGCGGTTATCACGTTTGACTCAACCGCTCTAGGTTCCTGTTTCAAAACCGTGAAGAAGCAGAGACCGCTGACACAAACAAGACGTAACAGAAAACTCTGCGTATTATGGGAACGCAAATACATGCAAAGAATATAAGTAAAGATCTATATACTCATTGTAGTTTTTTGAACATGTAGTTTCCGTAGTGTAGTGGTTATCACATTCGCCTCACACGCGAAAGGTCCCCGGTTCAAAACCGGGCGGAAACAGAGATCTCTGAAACAGTAGCGGAGAACAAGCCTTTTCATGAGTGCCTCGTTATGGGAATTCATTTAAATGCAAAGAAAATCTGTACAATTCTGTTTACTCCTTGTAGACTCTTCAACTAGCAGTTTCCGTAGTGTAGCGGTTATCAGGTTTGACTCAACCGCTCTAGGTCCCTGTTTCAAAACCATGCGGAAGCAGAGACCGCTGACACATACAAGACGTAACAGAAAACTTGGTGTTTTATGTGCTCCACATTATGGGAACGCAAATACATGCAAAGAATATAAGTAAAAGTCTATATACTCATTGTAGTTTCTTTAACATGTAGTTTCCGTAGTGTAGTGGTTATCACATTCGCCTTACACGCGAAAGGTTCCCTGTTCAAAACCGGGCGGAAACAGAGATCTCTGAAACAGTAGCGGAGAACAGTCCTTTTCATGAGTGCCTCGTTATGGGAATTCATTTAAATGCAAAGAAAATCAGTACAATTCTGTTTACTCCTTGTAGACTCTTCAACTAGCAGTTTCCTTAGTGTAGCGGTTATCACGTTTTGACTCAACCGCTCTAGGTCTCTGTTTCAAAACCGTGCAGGAAGCAGAGACCGCTGAGACATAAAGACGTAAGAAAACTCTGTGTTTTATGTGCTCCTCATTATGGGAACGCAAATACATGCAAAGAATATAAGTAAAATTCTATATACTCATTGTAGTTTTTGTAACATGTAGTTTCCGTAGTGTAGTGGTTATCACGTACGCCTTACACGCGAAAGGTCCCCGGTTCAAAACCGGGCGGAAACAGAGATCTCTGAAACAGTAGAGGAGAACAATCCTTTTCATGAGTGCCTCGTTATGGGAATTCATTTAAATGCAAAGAAAATCTGTACAATTCTGTTTACTCCTTGTAGACTCTTCAACTAGCAGTTTCCTTAGTGTAGCGGTTATCACGTTTGACTCAACCGCTCTAGGTTCCTGTTTCAAAACCGTGAAGAAGCAGAGACCGCTGACACATACAAGACGTAACAGAAAACTCTGCATGGCTCCTCATTATGGGAACGCAAATACATGCAAAGAATATAAGTAAAATTCTATATACTCATTGTAGTTTTTTAAACATGTAGTTTCCGTAGTGTAGTGGTTATCACATTCGCCTCACACGCGAAAGGTCCCCGGTTCAAAACCGTGCGGAAACAGAGATCTCTGAAACAGTAGCGGAGAACAAGCCTTTTCATGAGTGCCTCGTTATGGGAATTCATTTAAATGCAAAGAAAATCTGTAAAATTCTGTTTACTCCTTGTAGACTCTTCAACTAGCAGTTTCCGTAGTGTAGCGGTTATCACGTTTGACTCAACCGCTCTAGGTCCCTGTTTCAAAACCGTGCGGAAGCAGAGACAGCTGACACATACAAGACGTAACAGAAAACTCGGTGTTTTATGTGCTCCTCATTATGGGAACGCAAAAACATGCAAAGAATATAAGTAAAATTCTATATACTAATTGTAGTTTTTGTAACATGTAGTTTCAGTAGTGTAATGGTTATCACGTACGCCTTACACGCGAAAGGTCCCCGGTTCAAAACCGGGCGGAAACAGAGATCTCTGAAACAGTAGAGGAGAACATTCCTTTTCATGAGTGCCTCGTTATGGGAATTCATTTAAATGCAAAGAAAATCAGTACAATTCTGTTTACTCCTTGTAGACTCTTCAACTAGCAGTTTCCGTAGTGTAGCGGTTATCACGTTTGACTCAACCGCTCTATGTCCCTGTTTCAAAACCGTGCGGAAGCAGAGACCGCTGACACATACAAGACGTAACAGAAAACTCGGTGTTTTATGTGCTCCTCATTATGGGAACGCAAATACATGCAAAGAATATAAGTAAAATTCTATATACTCATTGTAGTTTTTTTAACATGTGGTTTCCGTAGTGTAGTGGTTATCACGTTCCCCTCACACGCGAAAGGTCCCCGGTTCAAAACCGTGAAACAGACATCTCTGAAACAGTAGAGGAGAACATTCCTTTTCATGAGTGCCTCGTTATGGGAATTCATTTAAATGCAAAGAAAATGAGTAAAATTCTGTTTACTCCTTGTAGACTCTTCAACTAGCAGTTTCCGTAGTGTAGCGGTTATCACATTTGACTCCAACCGCTCTAGGTCCCTGTTTCAAAACCGTGCGGAAGCAGAGACCTCTGAGACATAAAGGAAAACTCTGTGTTTTATGTGCTCCTCATTATGGGAACGCAAATACATGCAAAGAATATAAGTAAAATTCTATATACTCATTGTAGTTTTTTAAACATGTAATTTCCGTAGTGTAGTGGTTATCACGTCTCGCCACACGCGAAAGGTCCCCTGTTCAAAACCGGGCGGAAACAGAGATCTCTGAAACAGTAGCGGAGAACAAGCCTTTTCATGAGTGCCTCGTTATGGGAATTCATTTAAATGCAAAGAAAATCTGTAAAATTCTGTTTACTCCTTGTAGACTCTTCAACTAGCAGTTTCCGTAGTGTAGCGGTTATCACGTTTGACTCAACCGCTCTAGGTCCCTGTTTCAAAACCATGCGGAAGCAGAGACAGCTGACACATACAAGACGTAACAGAAAACTCGGTGTTTTAAGTGCTCCTCATTATGGGAACGCAAAAACATGCAAAGAATATAAGTAAAATTCTATATACTAATTGTAGTTTTTGTAACATGTAGTTTCCGTAGTGTAGTGGTTATCACGTACGCCTTACACGCGAAAGGTCCCCGGTTCAAAACCGGGCGGAAACAGAGATCTCTGAAACAGTAGAGGAGAACATTCCTTTTCATGAGTGCCTCGTTATGGGAATTCATTTAAATGCAAAGAAAATCAGTACAATTCTGTTTACTCCTTGTAGACTCTTCAACTAGCAGTTTCCTTAGTGTAGCGGTTATCACGTTTGACTCAACCGCTCTAGGTCTCTGTTTCAAAACCGTGCGGAAGCAGAGACCTCTGAGACATAAAGGAAAACTCTGTGTTTTATGTGCTCCTCATTATGGGAACGCAAATACATGCAAAGAATATAAGTAAAATTCTATATACTAATTGTAGTTTTTGTAACATGTAGTTTCCGTAGTGTAGTGGTTATCACGTACGCCTTACACGCGAAAGGTCCCCGGTTCAAAACCGGGCGGAAACAGAGATCTCTGAAACAGTAGAGGAGAACATTCCTTTTCATGAGTGCCTCGTTATGGGAATTCATTTAAATGCAAAGAAAATCAGTACAATTCTGTTTACTCCTTGTAGACTCTTCAACTAGCAGTTTCTTTAGTGTAGCGGTTATCACGTTTGACTCAACCGCTCTAGGTTCCTGTTTCAAAACCGTGAAGAAGCAGAGACCGCTGACACATACAAGACGTAACAGAAAACTCTGCGTATTATGGGAACGCAAATACATGCAAAGAATATAAGTAAAAGTCTATATACTCATTGTAGTTTTTTAAACATGTAGTTTCCGTAGTGTAGTGGTTATCACATTCGCCTCACACGCGAAAGGTCCCCGGTTCAAAACCGTGCGGAAACAGAGATCTCTGAAACAGTAGCGGAGAACAAGCCTTTTCATGAGTGCCTCGTTATGGGAATTCATTTAAATGCAAAGTAAATCTGTAAAATTCTGTTTACTCCTTGTAGACTCTTCAACTAGCAGTTTCCGTAGTGTAGCGGTTATCACGTTTGACTCAACCGCTCTAGGTCCCTGTTTCAAAACCATGCGGAAGCAGAGACAGCTGACACATACAAGACGTAACAGAAAACTCGGTGTTTTATGTGCTCCTCATTATGGGAACGCAAAAACATGCAAAGAATATAAGTAAAATTCTATATACTAATTGTAGTTTTTGTAACATGTAGTTTCCGTAGTGTAGTGGTTATCACGTACGCCTTACACGCGAAAGGTCCCCGGTTCAAAACCGGGTGGAAACAGAGATCTCTGAAACAGTAGAAGAGAACATTCCTTTTCATGAGTGCCTCGTTATGGGAATTCATTTAAATGCAAAGAAAATCAGTACAATTCTGTTTACTCCTTGTAGACTCTTCATCTAGCAGTTTCCGTAGTGTAGCGGTTATCACGTTTGACTCAACCGCTCTAGGTCCCTGTTTCAAAACCGTGCGGAAGCAGAGACCTCTGAGACATAAAGGAAAACTCTGTGTTTTATGTGCTCCTCATTATGGGAACGCAAATACATGCAAAGAATATAAGTAAAATTCTATATACTCATTGTAGTTTTTGTAACATGTAGTTTCCGTAGTGTAGTGGTTATCACGTTCGCCTCACACGCGAAAGGTCCCTGGTTCAAAACCTGGCGGAAACAGAGATCTCTGAAACAGTAGAGGAGAACAATCCTTTTCATGAGTGCCTCGTTATGGGAATTCATTTAAATGCAAAGAAAATCAGTACAATTCTGTTTACTCCTTGTAGACTCTTCAACTAGCAGTTTCCTTAGTGTAGCGGTTATCACGTTTGACTCAACCGCTCTAGGTCTCTGTTTCAAAACCGTGCGGAAGCAGAGACCGCTGACACATACAAGACGTAACAGAAAACTCTGTGCTTTATGTGCTCCTCATTATGGGAACGCAAATACATGCAAAGAATATCAGTAAAATTCTATATACTCACTGTAGTTTTTCTTGTAGTTTCCGTAGTGTAGTGGTTATCACGTTCGCCTCACATGCGAAAGGTCCCCAGTTCAAAACCGGGCGGAAACAGAGATCTCTGAAACAGTAGCGGAGAACAATCCTTTTCATGAGTGCCTCGTTATGGGAATTCATTTAAATGCAAAGAAAATCTGTAAAATTCTGTTTACTCCTTGTAGACTCTTCAACTAGCAGTTTCCGTAGTGTAGCGTTTATCACGTTTGACTCAACCGCTCTAGGTCCCTGTTTCAAAACCATGCGGAAGCAGAGACAGCTGACACATACAAGACGTAACAGAAAACTCGGTGTTTTATGTGCTCCTCATTATGGGAACGCAAAAACATGCAAAGAATATAAGTAAAATTCTATATACTAATTGTAGTTTTTGTAACATGTAGTTTCCGTAGTGTAGTGGTTATCACGTACGCCTCACACGCGAAAGGTCCCCGGTTCAAAACCGGGCGGAAACAGAGATCTCTGAAACAGTAGAGGAGAACATTCCTTTTCATGAGTGCCTCGTTATGGGAATTCATTTAAATGCAAAGAAAATCAGTACAATTCTGTTTACTCCTTGTAGACTCTTCAACTAGCAGTTTCCTTAGTGTAGCGGTTATCACGTTTGACTCAACCGCTCTAGGTCTCTGTTTCAAAACCGTGCGGAAGCAGAGACCGCTGACACATACAAGACGTAACAGAAAACTCTGTGTTTTATGTGCTCCTCATTATGGGAACGCAAATACATGCAAAGAATATTAGTAAAATTCTATATACTCACTGTAGTTTTTCTTGTAGTTTCCGTAGTGTAGTGGTTATCACGTTCGCCTCACATGCGAAAGGTCCCCAGTTCAAAACCGGGCGGAAACAGAGATCTCTGAAACAGTAGCGAAGAACAATCCTTTTCATGAGTGCCTCGTTATGGGAATTCATTTAAATGCAAAGAAAATCTGTAAAATTCTGTTTACTCCTTGTAGACTCTTCAACTAGCAGTTTCCGTAGTGTAGCGGTTATCACGTTTGACTCAACCGCTCTAGGTCCCTGTTTCAAAACCGTGCGGAAGCAGAGACCTCTGAGACATAAAGGAAAACTCTGTGTTTTATGTGCTCCTCATTATGGGAACGCAAATACATGCAAAGAATATAAGTAAAATTCTATAAACTAATTGTAGTTTTTGTAACATGTAGTTTCCGTAGTGTAGTGGTTATCACGTACGCCTCACACGCGAAAGGATCCCCGGTTCAAAACCGGGCGGAAACAGAGATCTCTGAAACAGTAGAGGAGAACCTTCCTTTTCATGAGTGCCTCGTTATGGGAATTCATTTAAATGCAAAGAAAATCAGTACAATTCTGTTTACTCCTTGTAGACTCTTCAACTAGCAGTTTCCTTAGTGTAGCGGTTATCACGTTTGACTCAACCGCTCTAGGTTCCTGTTTCAAAACCGTGAAGAAGCAGAGACCTCTGACACATACAAGACGTAACAGAAAACTCTGCGTATTATGGGAACGCAAATACATGCAAAGAATATAAGTAAAAGTCTATATACTCATTGTAGTTTTTGTAACATGTAGTTTACGTAGTGTAGTGGTTATCACGTACGCCTCACACGCGAAAGGTCCCCGGTTCAAAACTGGGTGGAAACAGAGATCTCTGAAACAGTAGCGGAGAACAAGCCTTTTCATGAGTGCCTCGTTATGGGAATTCATTTAAATGCAAAGAAAATCTGTAAAATTCTGTTTACTCCTTGTAGACTCTTCAACTAGCAGTTTCCGTAGTGTAGCGGTTATCACGTTTGACTCAACCGCTCTAGGTCCCTGTTTCAAAACCATGCGGAATTAGAGACAGCTGACACATACAAGACGTAACAGAAAACTCGGTGTTTTATGTGCTCCTCATTATGGGAACGCAAATACATGCAAAGAATATAAGTAAAACTCTATTTACTCATTGTAGTTTTTTTAACATGTGGTTTCCGTAGTGTAGTGGTTATCACGTTTGCCTCACACACGAAAGGTCCCCGGTTCAAAACCGGGTGGAAACAGACATCTCTGAAACAGTAGAGGAGAACATTCCTTTTCATGAGTGCCTCGTTATGGGAATTCATTTAAATGCAAAGAAAATCAGTAAAATTCTGTTTACTCCTTGTAGACTCTTCAACTAGCAGTTTCCTTAGTGTAGCGGTTATCACGTTTGACTCAACCGCTCTAGGTTCCTGTTTCAAAACCGTGAAGAAGCAGAGACCGCTGACACAAACAAGACAAAACAGAAAACTCTGCGTACTATGGGAACGCAAATACATGCAAAGAATATAAGTAAAAGTCTATATACTCATTGTAGTTTTTTAAACATCTAGTTTCCGTAGTGTAGTGGTTATCACATTCGCCTCACACGCGAAAGGTCCCCGGTTCAAAACCGGGCGGAAACAGACATCTCTGAAACAGTAGAGGAGAACAATCTTTTTCATGAGTGCCTCGTTATGGGAATTCATTTAAATGCAAAGAAAATCTGTAAAATTCTGTTTACTCCTTGTAGACTCTTCAACTAGCAGTTTCCGTAGTGTAGCGGTTATCACGTTTGACTCAACCGCTCTAGGTCCCTGTTTCAAAACCGTGCGGAAGCAGAGACCTCTGAGACATAAAGGAAAACTCTGTGTTTTATGTGCTCCTCATTATGGGAACGCAAATACATGCAAAGAATATAAGTAAAATTCTATATACTCATTGTAGTTTTTTAAACAAGTAGTTTCCGTAGTGTAGTGGTTATCACGTTCGCCTCACACGCGAAAGGTCCCTGGTTCAAAACCGGGCGGAAACAGAGATCTCTGAAACAGTAGCGGAGAACAATCTTTTTCATGAGTGCCTCGTTATGGGAATTCATTTAAATGCAAAGAAAATCTGTAAAATTCTGTTTACTCCTTGTAGACTCTTCAACTAGCAGTTTCCGTAGTGTAGCGGTTATCACGTTTGACTCAACCGCTCTAGGTCCCTGTTTCAAAACCGTGCGGAAGCAGAGACCTCTGAGACATAAAGGAAAACTCTGTGTTTTATGTGCTCCTCATTATGGGAACGCAAATACATGCAAAGAATATAAGTAAAATTCTATATACTCATTGTAGTTTTTTAAACAAGTAGTTTCCGTATTGTAGTGGTTATCACGTCGCCTCACACGCGGAAAGGTCCCCGGGTTCAAAACCGGGAGGAAACAGAGATCTCTGAAACAGTAGAGGAGAACATTAATTTCATGAGTGCCTCGTTATGGGAATTCATTTAAATGCAAAGAAAATCGTAAAATTCTGTTTACTCCTTGTAGACTCTTCAACTAGCAGTTTCCGTTAGTGTAGCGGTTATCACGTTTGACTCAACCGCTCTAGGTCCCTGTTTCAAAACCATGGAAGCAGAGACAGCTGACACATACAAGACGTAACAGAAAACTCCGTGTTTTATGTGCTCCCTCATTATGGGAACGCAAATACCATGCAAAAGAATATAAGTAAAACTCTATTTACTCATTGTAGTTTTTTTAAACATGTGGTTTCCGTAGTGTAGTGGTTATCACATTTGCCTCTACACGCGAAAGGTCCCGGTTCAAAACCAGGTGGAAACAGACATCTCTGAAACAGTAGAGGAGAACATTCCTTTTCATGAGTGCCTCGTTATGGGAATTCATTTAAATGCAAAGAAAATCAGTAAAATTCTGTTTACTCCTTTGTAGACTCTTCAACTAGCAGTTTCCGTAGTGTAGCGGTTATCACGCTTGACTCAACCGCTCTAGGTCCCTGTTTCAAAACCGTGCGGAAGCAGAGACCTCTGAGACATAAAGGAAAACTCTGTGTTTTATGTAGCTCTCATTATGGGAACGCTAAATACATGCAAAGAATATAAGTAAAATCCTATATACTCATTGTAGTTTTTGTAACATGTAGTTTCTGTAGTGTAGTGGTTATCACGTTCGCCTCACACGCTGAAAGGTCCCCGTTCAAAACCGGAGGAAACAGAGATCTCTGAAACAGTAGCGGAGAACAATCTTTTTCATGAGTGCCTCGTTATGGGAATTCATTTAAATGCAAAGAAAATCTGTAAAATTCTGTTAACCCTTGTAGACTCTTCAACTAGCAGTTTCCGTAGTGTAGCGGTTATCACGTTTGACTCAACCGCTCTAGGTCCCTGTTTCAAAACCGTGCGGAAGCAGAGACCTCTGAGACATAAAGGAAAACTCTGTGTTTTATGTGCTCCTCATTATGGGAACGCAAATACATGCAAAGAATATAAGTAAAATTCTATATACTCATTGTAGTTTTTTAAACAAGTAGTTTCAGTATTGTAGTGGTTATCACGTTCGCCTCACACGCGAAAGGTCCCCGGTTCAAAACCGGGAGGAAACAGAGATCTCTGAAACAGTAGAGGAGAACATTACTTTTCATGAGTGCCTCGTTATGGGAATTCATTTAAATGCAAAGAAAATCTGTAAAATTCTGTTTACTCCTTGTAGACTCTTCAACTAGCAGTTTCCGTAGTGTAGCGGTTATCACGTTTGACTCAACCGCTCTAGGTCCCTGTTTCAAAACCGAGGAAGCAGAGACCTCTGAGACATAAAGAGAAAACTCTGTGTTTTATGTGCTCCTCATTATGGGAACGCAAATACATGCAAAGAATATAAGTAAAATTCTATATACTAATTGTAGTTTTTGTAACATGTAGTTTCCAGAGTGTAGTGGTTATCACGTACGCCTCACACGCGAAAGGTCCCGGTTCAAAACCGGGCGGAAACAGAGATCTCTGAAAAGTAGAGGAGAACATTCCTTTTCATGAGGGCCTCGTTATGGGAATTCATTTAAATGCAAAGAAAATCAGTACAATTCTGTTTACTCCTTGTAGACTCCTTCAACTAGCAGTTTCCTTAGTGTAGCGGTTTATCACGTTTGACTCAACCGCTCTAGGTTCCTGTTTCAAAACCGAAGAAGCAGAGACCTCTGACACATACAAGACGTAAACAGAAAACTCTGCGTACTATGGGAACGCAAATACATGCAAAGAATATAAGTAAAAGTCTATATACTCATTGTAGTTTTTTAAACATGTAGTTTCCGTAGTGTAGTGGTTATCACATTCGCCTCACATGCGAAAGGTCCCCGGTTCAAAACCGGGCGGAAACAGACATCTCTGAAACAGTAGCGGAGAACAATCCTTTTCATGAGTGCCTCGTTATGGGAATTCATTTAAATGCAAAGAAAATCTGTAAAATTCTGTTTACTCCTTGTAGACTCTTCAACTAGCAGTTTCCGTAGTGTAGCGGTTATCACGTTTGACTCAACCGCCCAGGTCCCTGTTTCAAAACCATGGAATTAGAGACAGCTGACACATACAAGACGTGAACAGAAAACTCGTGTTTTATGTGCTCCTCATTATGGGAACGCAAATACATGCAAAGAATATAAGTAAAACTCTATTTACTCATTGTAGTTTTTTTAATATGTGGTTTCCGTAGTGTAGTGGTTATCACGTTTGCCTCACACACGAAAGGTCCCCGGTTCAAAACCGGGTGGAAACAGACATCTCTGAAACAGTAGAGGAGAACATTCCTTTTCATGAGTGCCTCGTTATGGGAATTCATTTAAATGCAAAGAAAATCAGTAAAATTCTGTTTACTCCTTGTAGACTCTTCAACTAGCAGTTTCCTTAGTGTAGCGGTTATCACGTTTGACTCAACCGCTCTAGGTTCCTGTTTCAAAACCGTGAAGAAGCAGAGACCGCTGACACAAACAAGACAAAACAGAAAACTCTGCGTATTATGGGAACGCAAATACATGCAAAGAATATAAGTAAAAGTCTATATACTCATTGTAGTTTTTTAAACATCTAGTTTCCGTAGTGTAGTGGTTATCACATTCGCCTCACACGCGAAAGGTCCCCGGTTCAAAACCGGGCGGAAACAGACATCTCTGAAACAGTAGAGGAGAACAATCTTTTTCATGAGTGCCTCGTTATGGGAATTCATTTAAATGCAAAGAAAATCTGTAAAATTCTGTTTACTCCTTGTAGACTCTTCAACTAGCAGTTTCCAAAGTATAAATGGTTATCACGTTTGACTCAACCGCTCTAGGTCCCTGTTTCAAAACCGTGCGGAAGCAGAGAGCCTCCCTGAGACATAAAGAAAACTCTGTGTTTTATGTGCTCCTCATTATGGGGAACGCAAATACATGCAAAGAATATAAGTAAAATTCTATATACTCATTGTAGTTTTTTAAACAAGTAGTTTCCGTGAGTGTAGTGGTTATCGTTCGCCTCACTACACTCGAAAGGGTCCCTGGTTCAAAACCGGTGAAACAGAGATCTCTGAAACAGTAGCGGAGAACAATCCTTTTCATGAGTGCCTCGCTATGGGAATTCATTTAAATGCAAAAGAAAATCTGTAAAATTCTGTTTACCTCTTGTAGACTCTTCAACTAGCAGTTTCCGTAGTGTAGCGGTTATCACGTTTGACTCAACCGCTCTAGGTCCCTGTTTCAAAACCGTGCGGAAGCAGAGACCTCTGAGACATAAAGGAAAACTCTGTGTTTTATGTGCTCCCTCATTATGGGAACGCAAATACATGCAAAGAATATAAGTAAAATTCTGTATACTCATTGTAGTTTTTAAACAAGTAGTTCCCGTATTGTAGTGGTTATCACGTTCGCCTCACACCTGAAAGGTCCCCGGTTCAAAACCGGGAGGAAACAGAGATCTCTGAAACAGTAGAGGAGAAGACATTAATTTTACATGAGTGCCTCGTTATGGGAATTCATTTAAATGCAAAGAAAATCTGTAAAATTCTGTTTACTCCTTGTAGACTCTTCAACTAGCAGTTTCCGTAGTGTAGCTGTTATCACGTTTGACTCCAAACCGCTCGGTCCCTGTTTCAAAACCATGCGCGAAGCAGAGACCGCTGACACATACAAGACGTAAGAAAACTCCGTGTTTTATGTGCTCCTCATTATGGGAACGCAAATACATGCAAAGAATATAAGTAAAATTCTATTTACTCATTGTAGTTTTTAACATGTGGTTTCCGTAGGGTAGTGGTTATCACATTTGCCTCACACGCGAAAGGTCCCCGGTTCAAAACCAGGTGAAACAGACATCTCTGAAACAGTAGAGGAGAACATTCCTTTTCATGAGTGCCTCGTTATGGGAATTCATTTAAATGCAAAGAAAATCAGTAAAATTCTGTTTACTCCTTGCTAGACTCTTCAACTAGCAAGTTTCCTATAGTGTAGCGAGTTATCACGTTTGACTCAACCGCTCTAGGTCCCTGTTTCAAAACCGTACGGAAGCAGAGACCTCTGAGACATAAAGGAAAACTCTCGTGTTTTTATGTGCTCTCATTATGGGAACGCAAATACATGCAAAGAATATAAGTAAAATTCTATATACTCATTGTAGTTTTTGTAACATGTAGTTTCCGTAGTGTAGTGGTTATCACGTTCGCCTCACACGCGAAAGGTCCCCGGTTCAAAACCGGGCGGAAACAGAGATCTCTGAAACAGTAGCGGAGAACAATCTTTTTCATGAGTGCCTCGTTATGGGAATTCATTTAAATGCAAAGAAAATCTGTAAAATTCTGTTAACCCTTGTAGACTCTTCAACTAGCAGTTTCCGTAGTGTAGCGGTTATCACGTTTGACTCAACCGCTCTAGGTCCCTGTTTCAAAACCGTGCGGAAGCAGAGACCTCTGAGACATAAAGGAAAACTCTGTGTTTTATGTGCTCCTCATTATGGGAACGCAAATACATGCAAAGAATATAAGTAAAATTCTATATACTCATTGTAGTTTTTAAACAAGTAGCTTCCGTATTGTAGTGGTTATCACGTTCGCCTCACGCGAAAGGTCCCCGGGTTCAAAACCGGGAGGAAACAGAGATCTCTGAAACAGTAGAGGAGAACATTACTTTTCATGAGTGCCTCGTTATGGGAATTCATTTAAATGCAAAGAAAATCTAGTACCCAGAAATTCTGTTTACTCCTTGTAGACTCTTCAACTAGCAGTTTCCGTAGTAGCGGTTACTCACGTTTGACTCAACCGCTCTAGATCCTGTTTCAAAACCATGCGGAAGCAAGAGACAGCTGACACATACAAGACGTAACAGAAAACTCTGTGTTTTATGTGCTCCTCATTATGTGAAGCAGAAATACATGCAAAGAATATAAGTAAATCTCTATTTACTCATTGTAGTTTTTTTAACATGTGCGTTTCCAGTAGTGTTGTGGATTTATTCACGTTTGCCTCACAAAGGTCCCCGGTTCAAAACCGGGTGAAACAGACATCTCTGAAACAGTAGAGAGAACATTCCTTTTCATGAGTGCCTCGTTATGGGAATTCATTTAAATGCAAAGAAAATCAGTAAAATTCTGTTTACTCCTTGTAGAGACTCTTCAACTAGCAGTTTCCTTCAGTGCAGCGGTTATCACGTTTGACTCAACCGCTCTAGGTTCCTACTTTCAAAACCGTGAAGAAGCAGAGACCACTGACACAAACAAGACAAAATCTTGCTTAGGAACGCAAAATACATGCAAAGAATATAAGTAAAAGTCTATACTCATTGTAGTTTTTTTAAACATCTAGTTTCCGCGAGTGTAGTGGTTATCAACATTTGCCTCACACGCGAAAGGTCCCGGTTCAAAACCGGCGGAAACAGACATCTCTGAAACAGTAGAGGGAGAACAATCTTTTTCATGAGTGCCTCGTTATCGGAATTCATTTTAAATGCAAAGAAAATCTGTAAAATTCTGTTACCTCCTTGTAGACTCTTTCAACTAGCAGTTTCCGTAGTGTAGCGGTTACCACGTTTGACTCAACGCTCTAGGTCCCTGTTTCAACCGTACGGAAGCAGAGACCTCTGAGACATAAAGGAAAACTCTGTGTTTTATGTGCTCCCTCCATTATGGGGAACATAAAAATACATGCAAAGAATATAAGTAAAATTCTATATACTCAGTTGTAGTTTTGTAACATGTAGTTTCAGTAGTGTAGTGGAGTATCACGCGTTCACCTCACACGTCGAAAGGTCCCCGGTTCAAAACCGTGGAAACAGAGATCTCTGAAACAATAGCGAGAACAATCTTTTTCATGAGTCCTCGTTATGGTGGAATTCATTTAAATGCAAAGAAAATCTGTAAATTCTCTTAACCCTTTGTAGACTCTTCAACCATAGTTTCCGTAGTGTAGCGGTTATCACGTTTGACTCAAACCGCTCTTAGGTCCCTGTTTCAAAACCGCATGAAGCAGAGACTCTCTGAGACACAAAGAAAACTCTCGTGTTTATGTGCTCCCTCATTATGGAACGAAATACATACAAAGAATATAAGTAAAATTCTATATACTCATTGTAGTTTTTAAACAAGTAGTTTCGCATTGTAGTGGTTATCACTGTCAGCCTACACGCGAAAGGTCCGGTTCAAACCGAGGAAACAGAGATCTCTGAAACAGTAGAGGAGAACAATCACTTTCATGGAGTGCCTCGTAGGGAATTCATTTAAATGCAAAGAAAAATCTAAAATTCTGTTTACTCCTTGTAGACTCTTCAACTAGCAGTTTCAGTAGGGTAGCGGTTATCACGTTTGACTCAACCGCTCCTAGGGTCCCTGTTTCAAAACCATGCGGAAGCAGAGACAGCTGACACATACAAGACGTAAAGAAAACTTCGGTGTTTTATGTGCTCCCTCATTATGGGAACGCAAAAACATGCAAAGAATATAAAGTAAAATTCTATATACTAATTGTAGTTTTTGTAACATGTAAGTTTCTGTAGTGTAGTGGTTTATCACATTCGCCTCACACGCTGAAAGGTACCCCTGTTCAAAACCGGTGGAAACAGAGATCTCTGAAACAGTAAGGAGAACAAGCCTTTCTCATGAGTGCCTCGTTATGGGAATTCATTTAAATGCAAAGAAAATCTGTGGAAATTCTGTTTTACTCCTTGTAGACTCTTCAACTAGCAGTTTCCGTAGTGTAGCTGTTATCACGTTTAGCTCAACCGCTCTAAGGGTCCCTGTTTCAAAAACCATGCCGAAGCAGAGACAGCGATACATACAAGACGGCACAGAAAACTCGTGTTTTATGTGCTCCTCATTATGGGAACGCAAAAACATGCAAAATATAAGTAAACTTCTATATACTAATTGTAGTTTTTTGTTGTAACAGTGAAGTTTCAGTAGTGTGATTATCGATCACGCCACACGCTGAAAGGTCCCCGTACAAAACCGGGTGGAAACGAAGAATCTCTGAAACAGTAGAGGAGAACAATCCTTTTTTCATGAGTGCCTGTCTATGGGAATTCATTTAAATGCAAAAAAAATCAGTTACAATTCTGTTTTTACTCCTTGTAGACTCTTCATCTAAAGTTTCGTAGTGTAGCGGTTATCACGTTTGACTCCGGGAAACCGCTCTAGGTCCCTTTTCCAAAACCGTACGAAGCAAGACCCTGAGACATAAAGGAAAACTCTGTGTTTTATGTGCTCCTCATTATGGGAACGCAAAACATGCAGAAGAATATAAGTAAAATTCTATATACTCATTGTAGTTTTGTAACATGTAGTTTCCTGTAGTGTAGTGGTTATCACGTCACCTCACTCCGGCGAAAGGTCCCCGGGTTCAAAACCTGAAGAAACAGAGATCTCTGAAACAGTAGAGGGGAACAATCCTTTTCATGAGTGCCTCGTTATGGGAATTCATTTAAATGCAAAAAAAAATCAGTACAATTCTGTTTACTCCTTGTAGACTCTTCAACTAGCAGCTTTCCTTAGTGTGAACGGTTATCACGTTTGACTCAACCTAGGTCTCTTTCAATGCCAATCTGGAAGCAGAGACCTTCGACACATACAA